>NC_080571.1:149400762-149700762 GCF_030247185.1 Malaya genurostris
GACCATCAGGGCGGACAACGTGACCAGCAGACCATCGTCAAATGCAGGATCAGCAGCTTTAGGGAAAGCCAGGGCCATCGTGCAGTCGATATAGAATAAATAAAATCAGTCTAGTTCTTACCTCCACAGTGTGCAGTTTAGTTATTATTTTTAAAAATCCGAAATCCCCAAGTGGGTTATTAATTGGCGCAGTCGGAAACGGATTCTTCACTTGTGCCTTTAACCGCAATTGTGCATTTACGAGCGTACATCGTAAACTTGTGTTGAAAGCCAGTGAAAATTCTGTCGAACCATTCCCGTCTTTTCATCCGCGATTAAAGCATCCACGAAGGCATATCGTAGTGATTTGTGGTGAGCAGACAGAAGGAAGACCGTTAGACTACAGTCTGACCTCGAACAAATTCAGAAATTTAATTTTGGTGAGTAGTTTTAATCTTAACTATTTTATCGTAACTATAACTAACCATACTTATCAAACGACAAAACTAACAAGTGAAAGTGAAAGTGCAAGTGAAAAAGTTATTAAAATAAAGTATTAAGCTAAATAAAAAAATGGATCCATCCAATCATTTCCAACAACAAATCGCAACTTTGCGACAAGAACTCGTAGAAAAAGACGAAATAATTCAGCAGCTTCAAATGGAAGCAGAAGGGGCCGCCGAAGCCGCACATAGAGCCCGGCAAGCACAAGCTGCGCAAGCGGCAGCCGCAGCAAACATAGAACAATTATCACCTGCTGAAAAGGTTCTGAAATCACTTCAGACGCCGCAGATTATAAGGGACTTGCCATCATTTAATGGAGATCCCGTTAAACTGTATTCATTTCTTCGATCGATCGATAATTTAATGCCACTTATCGATTCAGTGCAAGGAACAACTATGCACACAATTTGGACTCAAGCAATACGATCTAAGATTGTCGGTGACGCCGACAACGTTTTAGAACTTTATGGAACAAATTTAGACTGGAATGAGATCAAATCAAACTTGATAACACACTACAGTGACCGAAGGGATGAGGTTTCTCTTACCAAGGACCTATTCGGCATCACTCAAACTGGTACAGTGGAAGATTTGTATGGAAAAATCTCGCATATTGTATCACTTTTGGTAAATTTGCTCAACCTTAACGAAGCAAATGGCCAAGTGAAATACGCCAAGAACTCATTTTACCAACAAATGGGTCTCAAAGTTTTTCTCGCCGGACTAAAGGACCCGCTTGGGCCAATAATCCGTGCACAAACACCAGGTAGCCTTAAAGAAGCATTAAGGTTATGCCTGGAAGAGAACAATTACCATTACGCCAAAACGAAAGCACCTCCACCACCAATCCCTTTCAAGCCTCAACGATACATGCATCCTCCTCCAATGCCAAATTTGCAGGCTCCCCGGCAATTTCAACCAATTCAACATCGAAACCATTTCACACAGTTCCCACCGAGACAAAATTTTGGCTCTTTCCTGCAATATCCTCCAAGAATGCAACAATTTCAAGTTAAGCCATTCCCATATAAACCGACACCTAACCCGTTCCATATGATGAAATCTCAGAACACAATGCCATCTCCCTACAACCCGTTCGCAAATAATGCTTTCGCCCCGAAAATCAATCCTCAGCCTAAGCCTACACCCATGGACGTTGACCAGTCGATGAGATCACAAAAGATCAACTATATGAACAGACCAAATTATCACATCGGAGAAGAATTTCCCTACGATGAAATTTATCCATACGAATTTTATACTGACTATCATTACCCACCAAACGACAGTGGTAATGCCGATGAAGGTCAAGAACCACAACAACAACATTTAAAACAATCAGATCAAATTTGTGATGACGCTACAGCCGAGCCGGTAGCCGTAGTTGAAACAGACGATCTAAATTTTCAGACGGTCGAATGTTTACCACCGCAAACATAAACAACTTTATCCCTTACATAGTAAGAGAAACGAACAAAGGGCCTTTACGCTTCCTCATAGACACAGGCGCAAACAAAAATTACATTGATCCGAAACACGTTAATTATTCAAAATGCAAATTGACAAATCCAATGCGCGTGCGAAATGTGCATGGCTCTCACGAAATAGACCGTTTTGTAAAATTAAACCCTTTCCCACAAATTCAAGGAGTTGAAGAATCAACGTTCTTCGTTTTTCAATTCCACCCCTTCTTTGATGGCCTTATTGGCTATGAAACACTAAAAAATTCCAAAGCAAACATTTTGACTGAAACAAATGAATTACAACTCCCAAACGGAACAATAAAAATGTTTCGGAAATATCCCGATGTTCAGAATATTAGTCTGAATTCTCAAGAAACAAAAACCGTTGGTATCCCCACCAAAACTAAAGACGGAGACTTTTTCCTAGAGAGCGATCTCCTTGTTCAGGAAAATGTTGTTATTCATTCTGGCTTGTACAATATCTCTGATCATCAAACTCGTGTTATTATAACGAACTATTCAAACGAACCACTCAAGATTAATTTAGATCACGAATTGTTGAAACCTGAAATCAATAACTTTGAAACTAGAACACCTGTCTTCAACAAACCTGGCATAAAAAAATCTCTTTTCGAGCAACTGCGAATTTCACACTTAAACGACGAAGAGCGAAATAAACTTTTGAAAGTGATTCACAAGTATGATGATGTGTTTTATATCCAAGGTGATGAGCTTACTTTTACAAATGCCATAAAACACCGTATAAAAACAAAAGATGATTTACCGGTTCATGCAAAATCGTACCGCTACCCTTTTTGTTATAAAGAAGAGGTACAGCGTCAGATTTCTAAAATGCTCGAACAAGGTATCATCCAGCATTCTAATAGTCCATGGACGTCCCCTGTGTGGATCGTGCCAAAAAAATTAGATGGTTCCGGTCATAAAAAATGGCGTCTCGTTATAGATTACAGGAAACTTAACGAGAAAACAGTCGATGACCGCTATCCAATTCCAAATATTACAGACATCCTCGATAAATTAGGACGCTGTATGTATTTTACAACTTTAGATCTCGCTTCTGGCTTCCACCAAGTCGAGGTCGAAAAATCTGACATTCCAAAAACTGCATTTAGTGTCGAAAATGGACACTACGAATTTCTAAGAATGCCCTTCGGGTTGAAAAATGCACCTTCTACATTCCAGCGTGTGATGGACAATGTATTGAGGGAGCATATCGGTGTCATCTGCCTTGTGTATATGGATGACATCATTGTTTTTTCCACTAGTTTGACAGAGCATCTCGACAACCTGTCAAAGATTTTTGCTACGCTTCAGAAACATAACTTAAAAATTCAACTAGACAAGAGCGAATTCCTTCAGAGGGAAGTTGCCTTTTAGGGTCACATTGTGACGACGGATGGAGTTAAACCAAAACCGGACAAAATAGAAATTATTCAAAAATGGCCGATTCCTCAAAATGAAAAAGAACTACGAGGTTTCCTCGGGATTCTTGGCTACTATCGGAAGTTTATTCGAGACTTTGCTAAGATAGCAAAGCCTCTCACTAACGCTTTAAGAAAAGGTGAATCGATTACACATTCAAAAGAATTTACAACAGCCTTCGAAAAATGCAAGAATATTCTTTCTGGAAGCGATATCCTACAATATCCAGACTTTTCAAAACCATTCGTGCTGACTACAGATGCTTCCAATTTTGCTATTGGAGCAGTTCTGTCCCAAGGTGTCATTGGTAGTGATAAACCAATAGCGTTTGCCTCCAGGACCCTGAATAAGTCAGAGGAAAAATACTCCACTATAGAAAAAGAACTCCTCGCGGTTGTATGGGCCTGTAAATATTTTCGACCATACCTTTATGGACGAAAATTTATCCTGTACACCGATCATAAACCACTAACATATGGTTTAAACCTAAAAGATACTAACAACAGACTAGTTCACTGGCGTCTTTCGCTGAGTGAGTTCGAATACGAGATCAAATATAGGCCAGGGAAACAAAATATCGTTGCAGATAGTCTATCTCGAATTCAAAACGAACTTAATGTGAACGAGAGCGTCTCATCCGAGGACATGAGCATACACTCTGCTGATACAGACGCTTCAGAGTTCATAAAATGTACCGAATTACCCTTGAACACCTTCAGCAATCAAATTGTTCTCAAGATAGGACCAGATGAACCAGATGATTATCAACAAATTTTTCCGAATATCTTTCGAAGAACAATCACAAGGTTGGTATTTGGGGTACCTCTATTAATAAGAATATTCAAAGAATATATGGACCTGAGACGAACGAATTGTATTCTTTGCCCAGAGTCTTTAATGAATAGTATACAAATAGTTTATAAAAACTATTTTAGTAGATGCAAGACTTTCAAAGTATTCATGACACAGAAACTCTTAATCGACGTAACTACAGCAGAAGAACAAAGTCTTCTAATAGATCAAACTCATGAATCAGCTCATAGAGGTGTTTGGGAGAACAAAAAACAAATTTCTAACAGATTCTTTTTCCCTAAAATGAGATTCAAAATTCAACGATATGTAAAACTATGTGAAGTGTGTAACAAAAATAAGTATGATAGGCATCCTTATAAAATCCGTCATGGTTCAACACCTAACACAAAAAAGCCTTTGGAAATTATTCATATTGATATTTTTATAACTCAACCCTATATTTTCCTATCAGTTATTGATAAATTTTCCAGATTTGGTGTCTTAATTCCCATTAAATCCAGAACCATAACAGATATTAGAAAAGGTTTATTGAAATATTTCTCAACGTACGGAACATCCGGACTAATTGTTAGTGACAACGAACCAGCTTTGAGATCAGCAGAGATAAGAGGTTTGATCCAAAATTTGAACATCCAAATTCACTTCATCCCGGCCAATCACAGCGAAAGCAACGGAATGGTCGAAAGGTTTCACTCCACGATAGCAGAAATCTTTCGATGCATAAAACATCAATATGCTGATCTGAATAATAAGGAAATTTTCTTGATTGCTAGTACTTTATACAATAACACCATCCATACTGCTACAGGTCTTAAACCAAGAGAAATATTTTATGGGTTAAAGGACGGGCAGGAAAGACCTCTGAATATCGACACCATGCTTGAAGAACGCAACAAATTTTATGATGAAGTTATCTTAGCTAATGAAAAAACAAGAAGCAAAGATTTACTCTATCATAACAAAAATCGAGAGGTAGAACCACATATGGATGAGAATAAAACAGTTTACAAAAAAGTACAAGGAATTAAGAGAAAAACCATTCAGCGATATTTTCAAACCAGAGCTATTGAAGACAAAGGAAGAATAGCTCGCGATAGCACTGGTCGGGAAATTCATAAAGAAAATATTAAAAGACTTTGAAACTAACTTTCATATTTTTCAGATGGACTGGCTGATCATCATAATGACCTTGATTCCTTTTTCCTACCCAAAATTCATCCAAATTCACGATATCACAAATAAGCCAGGCGCATTGACTCTCAGTACGGGAGAAGGCATGATTTTTGAAGGATATAATAGATTACTTCACACAGTTGATTTAGAAAAATTCGGAGCTACAATAGGGATATTAGAAAGCCTAGTCTCAAAAATTAATAGTTCGACAGGAGATTTCTCTAATTTAATCGACTCGAAATTCAAAGAAATATTCAACACTTATAAAGCCCTTCTCCCAGCAACATCCAGGAATAAACGATCAATAGAAACATTAGGAAGCGCTATAAAATTTATAACAGGCAATCTTGACGCAGAAGACTTACGGCAAATCAATTCCAATATAGACGCCATCAAAATATCTGATAACAAACTCATTGACCAAAATAATAAACAAATTGCCATAAACCAAGAATTCCAAAATCGTATGCAAACATTGTCAAATAGAATAAAGACCTACGAGAATGTTATTCAAAAATTGAACACACAAAAAGGATATTTGATTACAGAAAATTCTAAGATTTCAATACTTTTTCAGTTAGACACAGTGTTACAAACTCTAAGAACAATCGAAAATGGAATAGCGCTTGCCAAATTAAACATTGTTAACAGACAAATTTTAACTATTAATGAACTGACCACAATAGCTCATCAGCTTAAGCAAATTAAATTAGATAATCTAGAAGATGCTTACAATTACCTCTCAGTAACCGTACTCTACCACGACTATCATCTCATCATCAGCATCGATATACCCCAATTATCACCCACTATATACGAGCGGATCATCATCGAAGAACTACCAGTACGAAACAAAACCATCAAAATCAATCATCGAATTATTCTCGTGCATTCCAACGAAACAATAGCTGTTCTAGCAGATACCGAACAAAGAACCAAAACTTATATTTATCGACGGAATCAATTACTGAATATTACTAACGATTTGTGCATTGTTCCATTAATCAAAGGACAAAATGGCAAATGCTCTTTTATAGAATCTCCGCCCACTACAGAATATAAACTCCTAACATTCGGAACAATAATAGTCAAATCTACACTGGAAAACGTAATAATGAACAGTACCTGCGGAATAAACCAAAAGGAACTAAAAGGAAATTTCCTCATTATCTTTCACAATTGTTCAGTGATTATTCAGAATCGACTGTTCGAAAGCCTAGAACTAAAATTTAATCACCCGATTATTTCACCGCTCGAAACACATCAAATCGAGGAAACCCATCTTGAAAAGTATTACAATGTTTCAGATCTACACAAAATGCACATCGAAAATAGACAACGTATAAATTCGCTTGAAATCCACCACTTCTCGTCCATTGGAGTATTCCTCATCATAATTCTGATAACCCCATCTACATACAGCCAACGTAACCGGATAGCAACATTCTTCAGAAAACGCACGGGACGTGCTCATCTTGAGGAGAGAGTAGTTAACGCCAAATCTGCGACGCCAGCAATTGTGACCAAGGTTTCATCTATCGAGTCTGCCACACCGGCACCTGCTATACGATATGCCACGACATCGAGCCAGCCTAGTTCTGGATCAGCACTTTCGATGCATGGATACTTGGAAACACCGACCATCAGGGCGGACAACGTGACCAGCAGACCATCGTCAAATGCAGGATCAGCAGCTTTAGGGAAAGCCAGGGCCATCGTGCAGTCGATATAGAATAAATAAAATCAGTCTAGTTCTTACCTCCACAGTGCAGTTTAGTTATTATTTTTAAAAATCCGAAATCCCCAAGTGGGTTATTAATTTATATATATATATATATATATATATATATATATATATATATATATATATATATATATATATATATATATATATATATATATATATATATATATATATATATATATATAAATGTATTTGTTATCCAATTTTGTTGCTGTCTCTCTAGTAATTCTAGTCTGAAGTTTTCCTGTACATCCCAGAACCCTATCCGTTTTCAGCTTCATAAGGTCCCTTTTCGCTTTCAGCTGGGTGGACTGTAATTGAAACTAGTATAATCATCTATGTTATAAACCGGGTCAACCTCGTTCGTTCTTTTCAGATTAGTTTGTTGGTAAGGTGGCATTGTAATAACATTGTTTGCCGAATACTAATTCATATGGAGTCATTGCTGTTGCACCGTATACCATAGTATTATATGCAAATTTATAATATGGTACCCACGCTGACCAATTTCCATACGAGATATCTGTTTGTATGCGTAGAAAATTCCCCAACACTTTGTGAGAATTTTCCAGTGCTCCTATTGTCTGGTGGTGGTAAGCCGTAGAATTTATATTTATATATCCAACAATATTTTTTCAAATGCTTGACTGGCTGTGCCAATTATTTGCATAGGGTATTTTGTTACATAATCCTTGTTTCTTTGGTATTTTGCACATTTCTTTATAAAATTTGTCACGTCACTATCCAATGATTTTCAATGATATCTATGTTTTATTGTGTTTTGTGTTCGTTTTATTCCAGCATGCCCTGCAGTTGGCAATACATGGAAATCATTCAGAATTAGTCTTTTTTCTTCTTCGTTCTCTATTACCTGTACTTTATTGGCACATTGTCGCAAAGCTGATTTACCGGTAGCGACACCTGCCAATGAAAATGGAACCAAGAAAAGGAGGATACTTTCAGAAATTTTCATATCGGCAGTAGTGATTTGCAACATTTTTATCGTTTATTCAATAGTACAAATAGATATCAGCAATAAAAGTACACTCGGAGTAGAAGAAAATTGATTTCAAAGTGATTACTACTCCTTTTGTTAGTGCAAACTACGATTAAACATGGAAAATCTTCAGAAATGTGTGAAATTGGGTAAGGTTAGGTTTTTAATGTTTTTAAACAGAAACCAGTGTAATGTTGATTTCTCGAGTACTAGAATGTGTAGCGATCGAGTACAATTAATTTTGGATATTTTATTTGTTATTTCCAGGCATTTGAAAAATGGTATCAAACCAAGTTTAATGCTCTATTCTGAATAAACGGTAGATTTCGCACAATGAACTAAGATCAATATTACCACCTCAGAGTAAAAACTTTTTCTTCAACTTCTACTATGATTTTTCAAATGAATTTGCGCGTTTTCAAAAGAAATGGTTGAAAACGTGGAGTAATTAGAAATTTTCCTACCGATTTGACAGCTCTTGCTGAAAGTATCATCTCTAAACAAGCAGCGCCTCTACATTTCAGTTTTGCGACAATATGCCAATTACCTATTACTATAATAGCACCGGTATACCTGCGTGAAACTAACCACCAAAAACCCGTCTTAATCCACCTAGTAGTGTGATAATGCCTTTCTCTTCTTTCATAACATTCTCATGAAAATATATTTCATACTTTTATTGAATTATTTCGGGTACTAATTTTAACACCAATTGATTCCGATTGATTCGAGTAGTTCACAAAAGCATGCTTCCTTGCATGCTTCAGTGTTTATGTCACACGGTCAGCATCATTTTTCCAAACTAGTGCTTGACATTTGGGTTGCCTATTTGTAATCAGTGATGCTAATCTAAAAAACCCGTCTTAATCCACCTAGTAGTGTGATAATGCCTTTCTCTTCTTTCATAACATTCTCATGAAAATATATTTCATACTTTTATTGAATTATTTCGGGTACTAATTTTAACACCAATTGATTCCGATTGATTCGAGTAGTTCACAAAAGCATGCTTCCTTGCATGCTTCAGTGTTTATGTCACACGGTCAGCATCATTTTTCCAAACTAGTGCTTGACATTTGGGTTGCCTATTTGTAATCAGTGATGCTAATCTAAAAAAACCCTTCTTAATCCACCTAGTGGTGTGATAATTTGATTGTTGATTTTTTCAAAAAGATTTTTTTTCGAGATGACACTAAATTTCAATGTTTTATGCAGTTTTAAGAGTTTTGGCATCAAAAAAAATTTTCGATTTTGGAAATTTCATGTACTCCCCCCTATGGTGCTTTTTCAAGATCGAAAATTGCCAAACCTTTACCACCGGGCAGCACCCCTTAAGCATGTCCGATTTAGGTCAAATTTTGCATGAAGACTTTTTCCGAGGTGCTTAAACTTTTGAGCACTAGAACTTTACGAAAATAGAGTTGATCCCAAAATTTTGGCACCCTTATATATATAAGAGCGGTAAAAATCAACGTGTTTTGTCGGTTACGTCACTTATACCATCATATATCTGGAACCAAGAGTCACAACCATTTGATCTTCGAACTTGATCAACGGCCCGACAGTAGCTTTCAAACGAGCCCAAGTTTGTTGAAATCGGATCAGCCATCTCTGAGAAAATTGAGCGCGTTCAAATACAACGCTTTTTGTCGGTTACGTCACTTATACGATCATATCTCCGGAACCAAAACTCACAACCATTTGATCTTCGAACTTGATCAATAGCCCGACAGTAGCTTTCAAACGAGCCCAAGTTTGTTAAAATCGGTTCAGCCATCTCTGAGAAAATTGAGCGCGTTCAAATAGCACGATTTATGTCGGTTACGTCACTTATACCATCATATCTCCGGAACCAAAAGTCACAGCCATTTGATCTTCGAACTTGATCAATGGCCCGACAGTAGCTTTCAAACGAGCCCAAGTTTGTTCAAATCGGTTCAGCCATCTCTGAGAAAATTGAGCGCGTTCAAATATCTTCGAAAAGTGCACACACATACATACACACACACACACACACACACACACACACACACACACACACACATACACACAGACATTTTCCGATCTCGTCGAACTGAGTCGAATGGTATATAACACTATGGGTCTCCGAGGCTCCGTTCGAAAGTCGGTTTTTCCAGCAATTCTAATACCTTTCTATAGAGAAAGGCAAAACGAACCATTTTTTTGCGTGTAACTAGCGCCACCTATTAGCGAGTAGCAGCACTATAAAAAGCGCCATATACATTTGAAAAACGAGATATTTCAATCTAACCACCAAGACTGAACCACAAAACATATTTCTCATTCATCCATACTGAATAAAGTCATTCTTTCTGTTAAAAATGTTCCAATCAAATCGGGAATGTTGTGCTGCATTCGAATAAGGTTGTGATATTTCACGACACACTCAGCCACTTAAACGAGATAGAGCGAGAAGAGTGGAGAGCGATGAACAGAAATATGAAGAATTCTTCAGTTCGCTCCGAACACTAGAACTCTTCGGATCATTTCCGCGTTAGCTCCGCTAGTGAAATTCCACGTTGATAGTTTCACCAGCATTAGCCGTTTTTTGATAATACCAGTAAGGTATTTCCGCGCTGACCAACCGTCTCTCGATCAAATAAAAGTGAACAGTGTGCAGTTTAAGTGAAAATAAAACAAATCTCACCGTATCAGTTTGACAGTGAATAAACCCTTCTTAATCCACCTAGTGTGCGATAATACCTTTCTCTTTTTTCATAAAAGTCTCATGAAAATATATTTCATACTTATATTAAATAGTTTCGGATACCAATTTTGACACCAATTGATTCAGATTGATTCGAGTAGTTCACAAAAGCATGCTTATGTCACACAGTCAGCATCATTTTTTCCAAACTAGTGCTTGACATTTGCGTTGCCTATTTGTATGAGAACAGTGATGCTAATCTAAAAAAAAATCCTTCTCAGTCCACTTAGTGAAATTTTCATATATCTTGAAAAATCTCCCCCCTACATGAAATTTTCGAAATCGAAAAAAAATTGTTGATGCCAAAAGGCTTAGAATTGCATGAAACGTCGAGATTTAGTATCACCTCGAAAAAAAAATTTTTTTTTGAAAAAAGCGACTTTTTTTTGAGATGACACTAAATTTCGATGTTTTATGCAGTTTTAAGAGTTTTGGCATCAAAAAAAATTTTCGATTTTGGAAATTTCATGTACTCCCCCCTATGTTGCTTTTTCAGGATCGAAAATTGTCAAACCTTTAACACCGGGCAGCACCCCTTACGCATGTCCGATTTAGCTGAAATTTTGCATGAAGGCTTTTTTAGAGGTACTTGAACTTTTGAGCACTAGAGCTTAACGAAATTAGAGGTGATCCCAAAATTTTGGCACCCTTATATACATAAGAAGTGTAAAAATCAACGTGTTTTGTCGGTTACGTCACATATACCATCATATATCTGGTACCAAAAGTCACAGCCATTTGATCTTCGCACTTGATCAATGGGCCGACAGTAGCTTTCAAACGAGTCCAAGTTTGTTAAAATCGGTTCAGCCATCTCTGAGAAAATTGAGCGCGTTCAAATACAACGCTTTTTGTCGGTTACGTCACTTATACAATCATATCTCCGGAACCAATAGTCACAGCTATTTGATCTTCTAACTTGATCAATGGCCCGACAGTAGCTTTCAAACGAGCCCAAGTTTGTTAAAATCGGATCAGCCATCTCTGAGAAAATTGAGCGCGTTGAAATACGACGCTTTTTGTCGGTTACGTCACTGATACAATCATATATCCGGAACCAAAAGTCACGGCCATTTGATCTTCGAACTTGATCAATGGCCCGACAGAAGCTTTCAAACGAGTCCAAGTTTGTTAAAATCGGTTTAGCCATCTCTGAGAAAATTGAGCGCGTTGAAATACGACGCTTTTTGTCGGTTACGTCACTTATACAATCATATATCCGGAACCAAAAGTCACAGCCATTTGATCTTCTAACTTGATCAATGGTCCGACAGTAGCTTTCAAACGAGCCGAAGTTTGTTAAAATCGGTTTAGCCATCTCTGAGAAAATTGAGCGCGTTGAAATACGACGCTTTTTGTCGGTTACGTCACTTATACAATCATATATCCGGAACCAATAGTCACAGCCATTTGATCTTCTAACTTGATCAATGGTCCGACAGTAGCTTTCAAACGAGCCCAAGTTTGTTAAAATCGGTTCAGCCATCTCTGAGAAAATTGAGCGCGTTGAAATACAACGCTTTCTGTCGGTTACGTCACTTATACAATCATATATCTGGAACCAATAGTCACAGCCATTTGATCTTCTAACTTGATCAATGGTCCGACAGTAGCTTTCAAACGAGCCCAAGTTTGTTAAAATAGGTTTAGCCATCTCTGAGAAAATTGAGCGCGTTCAAATACGACGCTTTTTGTCGGTTACGTCACTTATACAATCATATATCCGGAACCAAAAGTCACAGCCATTTGATCTTCGCACTTGATCAATGGGTCGACAGTAGCTTTCAAACGAGTCCAAGTTTGTTAAAATCGGTTCAGCCATCTCTGAGAAAATTGAGCGCGTTGAAATACGATTCTTTTTGTCGGTTACGTCACTTATATAATCATATATCTGGAACCAAAAGTCACAGCCATTTGATCTTCGAACTTGATCAATGGCCCGACAGTACCTTTCAAACGAGTCCAAGTTTTTAAAATCGGTTTAGCCATCTCTGAGAAAATTGAGCGCGTTGAAATACGACGCTTTTTGTCGGTTACGTCACTTATACAATCATATATCCGGAACCAAAAGTCACAGCCATTTGATCTTCTAACTTGATAAATGGTCCGACAGTAGCTTTCAAACGAGCCGAAGTTTGTTAAAATCGGTTTAGCCATCTCTGAGAAAATTGAGCGCGTTGAAATACGACGCTTTTTGTCGGTTACGTCACTTATACAATCATATATCCGGAACCAAAAGTCACAGCCATTTGATCTTCGAACTTGATCAATGGCCCAACAGTAGCTTTCAAACGAGCCCAAGTTTGTTAAAATCGGTTCAGCCATCTCTGAGAAAATTGAGCGCGTTGAAATACGATGCTTTTTGTCGGTTACGTCACTTATATAATCATATATCTGGAACCAAAAGTCACAGCCATTTGATCTTCGAACTTGATCAATGGCCCGACAGTACCTTTCAAACGAGTCCAAGTTTGTTAAAATCGGTTCAGCCATCTCTGAGAAAATTGAGCGCGTTTTAATATCTTCGAAATGTGCACACACATACACACACATACATACACACACAGACATTTTCCTATCTCGTCGAACTGAGTCGAATGGTATATAACACTATGGGTCTCCGAGGCTCCGTTCGAAAGTCGGTTTTTCCAGCAATTCTAATACCTTTCTATAGAGAAAGGCAAAACGTGCTTCGGACAGCCATCGCCGTTTGGCTCCGGGGCTCGGGCTCAGCCACCCGGCATAACCCAATTTATATAGATACCGCATGGACGGCTGAAACAAAGGAATACCAGTGCATATTAAAGTGAGACCAATAGATATTGGCATTTCGATTAGTGTTAGTGACTCTATCCACCACCCGATCATCGGATAAGATCGTGATACCAGGAAGAGAGTGGCATCCAGCAAAACGGACGGCCATCTTGAGCAGCGGTGTGCTGCTGTATTTGAAGAGTGACATCGGTCGGATCAGCCTGCCGATAAGCACTAAGCGAGTATCGGATTACTACAGTGAGTCCCCCTTTTATAATCTCTCCTTATTTACTTTTATCTTTTATATACATTCTTATATTAATTCCCCTCCGACATACAAGCACCCCCTCACCACCGATAAAACTAAACTAAACCCTTACCCAAATGACCCCCGGACGGGGTGATAGCCTCACGCTCTAAGACAAGCAACACCCTACGTCGCACCCCCAATGAATATCCCCCCCCCCCTTGCGAATATTAGCTGTCTACCGGAGTTCATGAACTCTGGAGACATTATAGACAAACAAACACTAGTTTTGCGCGCAGTTGGTCAGGAAGGAGCGGCGGAGGCGCGTCTGCCCCCTAACCCTTTCGTTATCGCCAAATCCGTGCAAAGAGTCCTGTGTTTCGACCCACTTAAAACGATTACGGCCACTAAAGAGGCCCGAGGTACGAGATATGTGATCAGGACAATCTCGCGAAAAACCCTGGAAGCTCTGCTCGGATTGAAAGAGTTAATCAACGGTCAAAATTTGAAGTCGTCCTTCACCCCACGCTCAATATTGTTCAGGGAGTAATACACGACCTGGACACTATTGACTGGAGTGTAGACGCCCTCTTGGAGGAACTCCGCGAACAGAACGTTTACGCCGTTCGCCGGATAACCAAGAGGAAGGACGGGACCGTATCTAATACCACACTCATCATTCTTTCCTTCTTTGGTTCGGTTCGTCCAACGCACATCAAAATCGGTCTGATCTGGACGTCCATCCGAACGTACCACCCGTCTCCGATGATCTGCTACCAATGCGGCCGGTTCGGACACGGCAATCGCTTCTGCTCTAATCAAGCAATTTGTATATCGTGAGCCACACACTAGGGATGTCCGATACCGAGTCGATACTTTGTGGTATCGATACTTTCTTTCAAGAATCGGGTATTTTTGGTATCGATATCACATCAGAGCGATACTGTTAGTATCGATACTTTTAGTCTCGATACTTACAGTATCGCAACAGATTTCAAAGTCAATTTCCATTACGACGCAATATTTTTTGTTTGTTTCAATTGTAGGGGCATTAACCAGAAAAAAAATCATAAGCCTGTGTACGGGTTTGGGAATCGAACCCAGGTGGGCTGCGTGAAAGGTATCGACTACACCTGCGTGAAAGGTAAACATTAAACCCGTCCCCAATGGAACATTTTTTTTCTTCGACGAAGCGCCAGGCTCCTGCATGGATTGGTATGACGTGTACTAGCCGTCATTGAAACTCGTTCTCGACAATCTCGCTTCGTCCCCCGAGTGCACTGAAAGCGAGTTCAATGAGAGCAAACCACGCACATAAGGGCTATACTCAGTTCGTTTTCACATCTCATCCAAGTCAGTCGATATAACAAAACCGCTGACGTTCGGGACGAAAGAAACCAAGTACAGTATTGTGTAGTGAACAATAGAACAACCTCGAAATGAGTGAACCAAATGAACAAAAGATACCGCCGACACGAAAGAATACAATAGTTGTTGACTTCAGGCAGTGCAAAATTCGACCTTCGATACGAGAGCTTGAAGGTTTGCTTAAGGAGCAAATGCACCTTGACATTAAACGTGTGCATTTACTTCAATGCAATAAGACGAATAATGTTGTTTACATCCAGTTTTATGAAGAGTTGGTTGCAATTTAATTCGCAAAAGACAATAACAATGTGCACTATGTGGAGCACGAGAACATTAGGTACAACATTCCAGTATATATGGAAGATAGTGCTATAGAAGTGCGTGTGTATGCTTATCCCTCAAGCGTCACCGGTTCTTATATCCGAAAAACTATGTCCCAATACGGAGAGATTCTCTCTATCGAAAAAGTAAAGTGGAAGAACTCCCCGGTATTCTAAATGGCGTACGTTTGTTACGCATGCGCTTGAAAAGGCCTATACATTCTTATGTGGCTTTCGGTCAGGATACAAGAATACCGTGCAAATTACTTGTTACCTATGCCAATCAGATGGCCACATGTCAATATTGCCAAAAAGCCGTTTACTACGGTAAGCCATGTGATAAACTGGACAAGGAGACAACCACACCAAAGGACAACGGTGCTTCCTTCACACCAACCCCAAGCAACCCCAGTACAGCTGCAACGAAATTATCAGTATCCCCTATAGAACGAAGTACACCAACCAACCAACCAGCAACTTCAACCAAACAAGACGCATCTACAGCAACTCTCAACGAGCCCAAGACTACGATCAACAAGGAAAACAAAAACAAAACGGAAATCACACACAACACCGACGATGAAGCAATGGAAGATGAGATAAGCCGCGGACAAAGTGACCCCCGATCCTCGTTGGATGGAAATGGAAACTCATCTTCCCCTAGAAAAAGGGTGACAATGAGATCCAATAGCAAAAAAAAATTTTTCAGGTAACAAAAATGTAAGCCAATCGGCCAAGTAAAGCTTTTACGCAAAAAGGCCAGAAAAAAAATTTTGTTAAAAAAAAAGTCCATACTTTCAGAGGATTCAATAATATCATTTTTCACACTAATAGCACTTCCTCCTGCGCCTGTGGGACGACACGAGATTATCGAGAACGAATATCAACGGCGACTAGTCCACGTCATACCAATACATTCGCGAGTCTGGTGCTTCCGTTCCGTCCGTCCCCGGTCCCGTCGTAATAGTAATAGGAATTGTTTCTATTTCTTTGCGTTTCGCCTTAGATTTATCAGTGTTTAGAGCAGTTTAAGTTGAACTGCCATCTTGCGTCTAGCAGTTCAATTTGAACCGCTAGCTTAGCATATATTTTGCACAAACCAACAAAATTCCTTAATACTCAATAGGAATAGGCTTTTAGTGTAGTATCTGTGTATCGACATAAAGCTACAAATGAAAATTTTTGAGAAAATAGGTGAAATGTGAAATCATCATGGCTCCAGCACAAAGTGGCTTGCGGAAATTCTTTGACGTGGACCAAAAGTCGTGAAAGGCGAAGTGCAATCTATGTGACAAGAAATATACGTATACTGGTGACACAACAAATTTATGTAAAAACCTTTCTGTGCATCATAAAATAACGCCACAGTCGACAATTTTAATTTATTTCGAAATAATTGCTGCGCAATTATCAATTGATACTTACAGGTATCGATACTTTATTGCCTTTTGATACCTTGTATCGATACCCAAAATTTCGGTATCCCGATACCCTAGGTATCGATACTTTGCCTTCCGAGTACCATCCCTACCGCACACCATGAAACAACAGAAGGGACACCATGCCCGAACTTCCCCATATGCGTGAACTGCGGCGGCGATCACCCCGCCCGCAACCGCAAATGCCCCAAATGGTTGGAAGAGGAAGTTATTGTGAAGCTCAAGACCGACAGGGGACTTTCCTTCCCGGAAGCCCGTGCGCTCATGAGACTAAGCAAGCCTGAGTCCTCATACGCTGACAAAGTTCAAAATCGACTGAACCCGGGGTTCGACGAGAAGAACAGGACGATCGCGCTTCTTAAAGCCGAAGTCCTCTCCCTCCGTGCCCAAAAACAAGCCGAGTCAAAGGACTCGGAAGTAACACAACTCCACGCAGCACTTGAGGACGCGGGCAAACAAATTGCTGAAATGCGCCAACAAATACACGCACTGATGAAAAATCAGAATACACCAATAACACTACTCAGAAGGAAGCTCTCACCAACAAACAACAAAACAGTGCTACACAACAACACAACGAAACAAAGCACATCACCTCTTTTCACTCTTTCACCTCCCACTCGTCAAGCAAGAAAGGGCAGATCACTCGAGCGGGTCGACTCCGGATCAACCGAAGGCGAAAAGAAAAAGAAGAATGAAAACAAATCCAAAGCCAAACCTGTTTACACTACAATCCAAGACCAAAAAATTACGGAACTTCCAGACCTTCCATCCCCATCAGATTCTGTTATCCAAGACTTCTTCAGCCGTGAATCTTCTCCCAGCTCCACTACATCCATGGCAATAGATATATCCGACTAAACTCCCAGGAAACAACATCCACATATATTAAACTCAGCGTACAGCTCCCTTTAGTGGTCTAAGTCAACAATATCAACACGCACGATAAAAACGAGAACCCCAAGAGGACGAGAGGCGTCGAGCCGATCAGGACCTTGTCCGATCGAACCTTGTCTTCTCTCGTTCACCCTTCCGTTCTATCATCCACATTTAACAACAACCCAGTCCCCACTACCAATCCCCAAAATTCCAATACAATATCAACATTGGAAACACACCACCACCCTCAACTCATACCGGGCGACCGGTGGTCTTCCCCCGAGCCCTCACAAGATGGCCGGGAGAAAGCGGGTGCGGGCCGTTCGCACAACCAACCGGAACATGGTTGTCGGACTAGGCCAGACAGAAATAGCACTTACACTTACTTAATAGTCGACGGGTCCAGGACGGGGAGACGGTATCCAACCGCCCCAACAACGCCAACATAGTCGGACACCGTTCACGGGATCGAGAAGCTTGTTCAAGCCCCAACCCTGGATGTTCCCGGCACATCACTGTTTGCTGCAGGAAACACGAAAACTAAGTGTCCCGTTTTCCAGACGGCCCGCCCCAATCACCACCGGACATCACTCTCCGAATCCTCTTCTACCAGCTCTCTCACCTCCTCCCATCCCCCATCCTCTGCCAAGACGAGCTTGTCGAATGAGACAAAGCTGGCCATTCAATGGAATGTGAATGGCCTCTATCATTCCCTAGGTGACCTCCAGCACCTCACAGCCACCTACAATCCGGTAGCTCTAGCACTCCAAGAAGGGACTATGTCTAAGGGCTTGACGACCCCTCCCCCGGCAACTGCGAATTGTAGGGCTTGCCTAGGATGTGGTGAGGTTTGGCAGTGGGCTCTGATAATCCTCTATAAAAAGCTGCATGTATCCGCAAGCAAGTCCTACTAAAGCGATCGTGTGCCGCTCAAAGCACACAGGCTCAGCAGGAGTGCCGACTCGGCACGTTAGGACTAACGCCAGTGAGGTCATAACTATGCCATACTGGCTACTACACCATCCATGGATACGATACGGTAGATCGGAATATATAAAGAAGCTAGAGCTGACAGTTGCGGTATTCTACTCCTTCAGTAAAGCAGAAAAAAAAAGAATGAGGGGGATGACTGGGTGGAAGTAGGTTCAAATGCCCTTTTCCTGATTTGCGCTGATCCGGATCTGAGCGTAAAGTCAACCCTCGTATGGCCTCACTGCACCGCAAAGGTAACCATGGGATCATGATAGCGACTACTTTCGGCTGGGTTTGACGGTAGCCATAAGGGGGACCCATATAAATCAAATTCTACACCATCAACATCGGCGTCGAGTAAGGAGATAAACCCTTTCACAAGAGGGGGTTTGAGGAGGTCTCCGTCCAGAACGGGTGCGAGAGAGGAGAGCGTGGCGGTAGCTGAGGGGACGAGCGACAGCAATGCCCATGTCAAACCAGTGGATGCTGAGTCCCGGGAGCAAGTGAAGGAAGTAGTCAAGCCGAGTATGACAGCGGTCATAGAACTTATTGAATTCACGCAGGAGAAATCCAACATTAGCAAGGAGCTGAAGGTGAACTTGTTGAAACTACATAAGGCCGTGAACGTAGCTAAAAGGGTCCAAGAGACGTTGTTAGTGCGGCTAGAGGGTGGCGGAAAGTCGGAGAAGTGTTGTCAGACAGAGCCCTTCACCTTCGATACCGATAAAAAACGGGAGGCGATCGACTATGCGCTCCGGCTCACGATTGAGCGGAATAAACAGCGCCGGAAACGCGCAGGGATTCTCCATTGCGAAAATGATGGGGCGAAGAAACGTGGCGAGGGGCTCAAACCAAACCTCGGCACTCGACCCCCGGATCCGAGCCATGTAAGTGAACCCGGCGAGAATCCATGGGTGAAGATGCTGGGCCCATTTCCGGGAGGAGGACTAGGGACAAAGGCGAGGCTTTGTTGGTTAAGAGGTTCGTAGCATCCGTCGCACGAAAACGGAAGAGATGCTGATCGAGCTAAAATAGGGAGCACAGGTGGGCGGAACGGAGCTTGTTGCGTCGGCCCAACAAGTCTTGGGCGACACGGCCGAAGTTAGAGCCTTGCGTAGCGAGGTTGCACTCCAGTGCAAACGATTGGATGAAATCGGTGGGTCGGAAGCCGGTGGTGATAGCTGGAGACTTCAACGCCTGGGCAACGGCTTGGGGCAGCAGCTATACTAATAGGAGAGGACAGACGTTACTTGAGCACAACGCGAACCTGAGAGGGGACGAGTTGGTCGCTATCTTGTCACGGGCGTGTGACGCGACCATGCCTAGAAAGGCCCAACCGAGGACCAACAGACCACCAGTCTACTGGTAGAATGAGCAAATTGCACGCCTTCGCGCATCCTGCCTCAGGGCTAGAAGAAGGATGCAAAGAGCTCGATCAGCGGAGATGAGGATGGATAGGCACACGGCTTTCAAAACAGCGAAGTTAGCACTAAACAAGACCATCAGCGCAAGCAAAAGAGCCTGTTTCGATCAGCTATGTGAGGGAGCCAACTCCAACCCATGGGGCGATGCCTACAGGATGGTAATGGCCAAAACAAGAGGGGCGCTAGCACCCCCTAAACGTAGTCCTGCGAGGTTGAAGGAAATTATAACGGTTCTCTTTCCCCACCACGACACGTCCTCCTGGCAGCCAGCACCGCTACCAGCGAACGAAGTTGAAAAGGTAACGAACGAGGAGTTGCTCACTGCAGCGAGATCACACGATACAAAGAAAGCCCCGGGGCCAGATGGTATCCCGATCGTGGCTCTAAAGGCGGCTATAATGACAAAACGGGACATGTTCAGGGAGGTCATGCAGAGATGTCTGGTTGAGCGTATGTTCTCAGACATTTGGAAAAGGCAGAGGTTGGTACTATTACCGAAACCTGGGGAACCCCCAGGGGACCCATCGGCATATAGACCAATCTGTCAGATAGACACTGTGGGAAAGCTCCTTGAGACAATCATCCTCAACAGGCTATCCCCATTCATAGAGGAGGCAGGAGGACTGTCCAGCCAGCAGTACGGGTTTCGCAGAGGCAGGTCGACGGCGGACGCCATAACATCGGTGGTAACCACGGCAGAGGTAGCTATCCAGCGCAAACGACGAGGAATCCGCAACTGTGCGGTAGTAACGCTAGACGTTAAGAACGCGTTCAATAGTGCTTGTTGGGCAGACACTGCTGATTCCCTACTTCGACTGGGAGTACCGAAAGGGCTGTACAAGATTCTCGAAAGCTACTTCCAGAACCGAGTATTGCTCTACGAGACCGGGTCTCAAGTTGGTTAGATAGACCTCACGGAGAAGAACTTCGGCCTGACGCAATTTCTCACAGGCCACGGGTGCTTCAGATGGTACCTCCACAGGTTCGGCCGCGCGGCATCCCCTCTATGTCCTGGCTGCCCAGACGAGAACGAGACGGCAGAACACGTCTTGTTCGCATGTTCCCGTTTCGCGGCTCAAAGGAGTGAGCTACTGGAGGCATGCGACATTGACACCACACCGGAGATCCTGATCCAGAGAATGTGCCACTGCGTAAAGAACTGGAACGCAGTGTCGACCGCGGCATCCCAAATTGCGGGCATATTGCAGCGGAAATAGGGTGCGGAACAACAACAGGCAGCCGCGACCGCTAGCCGCGTGCAACCGTAGTAGGCTCAAGAGGGATCAGCGAATAAACGTCGGTCCGGGAGAACCTCTTTCGCCGGGGAGCTCTTCGTCGGTGTAGTCTAGATCCATCGTCGGAGACTAGACGAGTAGTACGTAAAATTGCTAGGATCGTCGGGGCGCCAGTGTACCGGAAGCTATCCTCCAACCGGAATAACTGGATCGACCCAGGCATCCTCTCGGTCGGGCGTTGACGGGTATCGAAAGCGTCGGTTTCGGGAGAGCCTCCTTCGTCGGGAACTCTCCGTCGGTGTAGGCTAGATCCTTCGGCGGGGGCTAGTCGAGCAGTCGCCATAACACCGATTCGAAACGTCGAGGCGCCAGCGAATAGGAAGCCATGCTCCAACCGGAATCGCCGGACCGACCTCGGCACTCTTTCGGGTGTCCCGTTTGGTGTAACAGAGAACTCGGTGTCGGGAGAACTTCCTTCGCCGGGGAACTCTCCGTCGGAGTAGTCTAGATCCTTCGTCGGGGACTAGAGGAGTAAATCGTGGCGTAATACCGCTAGGATCGTCAGGGCGCCAGTGAACCGGATGTTACCCTCCAGCTGGCATCACTGGACCGACTTCGTCATCCAACTGGTTCCTCGAGAGCAGGATGCTGACCCCATTGTGCATAAATCTGGGGAGAGTGCTGTGAACACCAATAGCCTTCTACCCCGAAGTAATACCTAGCGGTGGTGCCGGGGAGGTAGAGTTGGAGATACAAGGTATTTTAGTGGGTAGTTCCAATCAACAGTTGGGTAGTCCTGTGGAGAGTCCCACACTCCGTGCGTAATTGCATTTCACCTTGTAAAAAAAAGCACTCCAAAAACGCACCTTCGCCAAAATACCAATCCGACTTCGTGGCTAAATCACTGCTATACTTGGAGTACCAACACTCTTGCACACAGTCGAGGAATGTGGAGCGGTCATATTGAATGATGGCAACCCAACCTTTTTCACGGGGGAATACCAATCGTCCATAGATCTGTCGATTGCATCGCGAGACATGGTCGGCTCCTGCAAGTGGTCCACCTGGACCGATACAGATAGCAGCCACCATGTACCAATTATCATTTTACTAGACCAATTTATCCAAGGAAGCCATTTTCAAAGCTAAGGAAAACAGCTGGAACAGTTTTCTTAGAGGTATTTCATCAGACTCCTCGATAACTGAGCTGTGGAGAAGAGTAAATGCTCTCAGGGGAAAACGTATATACAAGGGCTTCGTTCTAAATGTTAACAACAATTTCACCTCCAACCCGGTCATTATAGCAGACCATATTGGCCAATACTTCAAATCCTTGTCTGACACGGCACTACCACAGGTATTCCTAAACTCTTCTCGGAATGCCCAGTGCCCCCTGTGTCCATTCAAACCGGATTGAATGAAAATTGGAATAGCCTCTTTTCTGCGGAGGAACTTAAGGTAGCGCTTCGCCGTGGTCACGGGAGTTCGCTGTCTATCCCGGGGTTTCACGCACTTAACCCAAAATTGTGAGAAAACGGTAAAGAAAACGGAAATTCCAAGAACATACGATTCTAGATAATTAATTTTTCTAACGATTCGTATAAAAACTGTGCCTGATAAACGTTTTTATCGAAAGATTTCGTGCGAGTTTTAAAAATAAATGAGTTTTTCCTTATTCTTTCGCACGCACACAATGTCAACGCATGCATTGGGGTGTGAAAAATGCCACATGCGGTAGACGCTAACAACATTTCTTTTGTTTTCGTTGTCCGTTCTCTCTGTGTAAACGTTGAATAAAGATGAGTAGAAAATGTAAGTAAGTGTTACTACTTTGTAAAATAATTTCTATTCATGTTTCAGTAGAACCAGAAATCAGTAATGATTTTCATCGCTACTAGCTTTGAAGCTTTGTTGAAAACGTAGCACATCCCTACATATGCGAGTTGTTTATAGCGAGAAATGGAAAAAAGAAAACAAAAGGTTTAAAAAAACTCGCACGAAATCTCGCGAAAGAAAAGCTTTCTAACTAATATTTTTCGCCAAATGCATAGTAAAATCATTTACCTACAATCGTATGTTTTTGATTTTTCGTGAATCGGGTTAGTATTGGAGAAATTTACAATTTAGAGTGAAATTTCGGCGACGAAGCAAGAGGAAGCAGTGAGTTGTCTCGCTTCGACTTGACCACGGCGAAGCGCTACCTTAACTTCGCCTTAAACTCCGCCAAAGGTAAATCAACCGGCCCAGATCATATCAGCTATGATATGCTCCGGCATTTTCCGTCGAACGGCCGCAGAGCCCTGCTAAACCTTTTCGACAGAATTTGGCTATCTGGCAAAATTTCAGCAAACTGGAAAACTGCCCACATAATTCCCATACCAAAGGGTTGCGCGGAGCTTCACTCCGCCAAGAACTTCAGACCCATAAGCCTCCTCTCTTGCGTTGGCAAAACACTCAAGAGACTTGTAAACCGGCGTCTCGTCACACTTCTCGAAGAGCGCGATTTATTGGATCACAGGCAATTTGGTTTCCGACAAGGAAAGGGAACAGGAGCCCACCTCGCATCGCTAAGTAACACCATACACGAAGAGATAAGCGAAGGGGTACATGCAGATGCCCTGTCAATAGACTTGGCCAAGGCCTATAACACAGTTAACCGGGAAGGGGTCCTCAGACAACTGGTTAACTGGGGCATTAACGGGTGAATGGGTGCCTATCTGCAGGACTTCCTAGTCAACAGGAACTTCCAAGTCCGTATAGGCGGATCCCTATCTCAAACATTCACAGAACAAAACGGAGTTCCACAAGGGTCGGTTCTAGCCGTCACCTTATTTCTAATAGGAATCAACATCCATCAACTCAAACACGTCCCCACAGGGGTGCGGATTTACGTGTACGCCGATGACATTATTATACTAGTCACCGGTAAATCCAGGAAAAGAATCCGAAATGAAATCCAACAGGCGGCGAACGCTATCTGCAAATGTTCAGAAAGCGTAGGCTTCAATATCACCCCCAACAAATGTACTATTTCACATTTCTGTTGGAAAAAACACCTAGATACAGACCATCCGATAACGATCGGACAAATCAAAGTGCTGTTCAAGAAATCCCCAAAAATTATCGGCGTTACCTTCGACCGAAACTTGAACTTCTCCAATCACTTCGCACAAATTAAGAAAGACTGCGAGTCCAGACTGAACCTTATCCGGTCCATCTGTTCCGGTCATCCAAAATGGAACCGTCACCAGGGAATCAACATTGCCAAAGCTTTGATATGGAGTAGAATTTTTTATGGCATAGAAGCAACGGCCATAGGTAGAGCTAACATCACTAAACTTCTGAGCCCTACCTACAACAGGGCCGTTAGACTAGCCTCAAGCCTCCTCCCAAGCACCCCAGCAATGGCAGCGTGCGTAGAGTTGGGCCAACTACCTTTCAGATGGCACTTAGCCCGGACAATCGTACGCAGAGCCATGGGTTACTTGGAGAGAATATCGGGAAACAACTGCACATTATTGGATATAGCCAAGTCTTGGTACCAAGAATACAGCGGACAAAGACTTCCTAAACTGGCTCGCCTACACAGAGTCTGGAAGAAACCCTGGTACCAGCAGGATCTCCCCAGAATCGATACTTCACCCTCCCTCGAAGCCAAGCCAATACCAGCAGCTGCGAAACGATGCTTCAATCAAATCATTGCCGAGAAGTTCAAAGGTTCAGCCTTATTCTTCACTGACGGCTCACGGACAAACTCTGGCATCGGACTCGGTGTTTGGGTATCCCTTTGTCCAAGCGATCGATACATACTGTGGCATCAATGCCACGGTCTGCTGGATACCTGGACATAGCGAGATCCCGGGCAATGAAAACGCGGATACACTAGCAGCTATGGGTAGGAAAAGTCGCCGCGCTACCTCTGAGGTCCCTTCAGCAGACATACTGACGGACTTCAGGGACAAACTCTCCAACAACTTTGTACAACATTGGAGAGCGTCCGACGGCCTACTGCCCAAAATAAAGGGCGATCTTACAACCTGGACGGACCGCCCTGACCGCCGGGAACAGCGAGTACTATCTCCGCTACGGACGGGGCACACACGCCTCACCCATATATACTACCTCACCTGGCAACCCCCACCAACGTGCTCCTCCTGCAATATACAGCTAACGGTTGAGCACATCTTAGTTAACTGTCTGGAGTTTCACAACCTCAGTGCACAGCATAACATAAACATATCCATAAGAAACATCCTTGCGAACGACCTCGTAGCCGAGATAACGTTAATCCTCCTCCTCAAAGATGGAAACATCTACAACTCCATCTAACAGTCGAAACATATAGATTACACAACTCTTACCTTTATCTCCCGCCTCAACACACCAGCCCAACAACGAAACAACCAGAACCGCCCACAAATATGACCTCAAAGCATTCGACTCTTCTCACTCCATACCACCATCACCTACCTCCCAACAAAACCTACTTTTACCACCCACGACTTAACTGCCCTTCACACAACAGTCTAGCAGCAATATAACCACAAACCCCACCCGACAAATACGCCCTCCAATCCTATTCCCATTATTTCATGCCCCTTCTGCCATTAACCAAAACCACCTTTTCAAAGAATTCTACAGTAGATAGAGATTTAATAATAATAATAATAATAATAATAATAATCTTTAATGATTTTTTCTGCCCAATAGAAATGGGTCAAACTGAATTTTTTTTAATTAGCTTACATGTCTATGAATCTAAAAAACATAAGGTCATCTGGCCAATTTTACATTATGGAATATTTTAATGGTATGGCAAAGAATACATTTCTAATTCATTAGAAAATCATTCCACAAAAGTCACTGTCGTATCTCGAGGAGCCCTTCTTCGGAACACTGATTAACAAACACAACATTGTTATTCCAAGTTATTCACCAGACTGGCAGATTTTATTTAGCTCATAAGTTTCTACTTTTCTCTTTTTCATTTTCGTACTCTCTCTGTCTGTCTCCATCTCTCTCTCTTTCTATAGCCACCCTCAATCCCTACATCCTTCTCTTTTTCTACTCTTATTCAAAAATGTTATACCAATACACGTTGCTTAATTTTGAAGGTTTACGAATTTATCTTCTTGGTCTTGCAGATACAGTATCCTTATATTCGGTGGCCACTGACGAAACGGCTGCAACTTCTAGATCGGAGTGCTGATGTTTTTTATATATAATTCCTCGCTTTGACGTTCGATTTCTGCCGATCTAACCTTGTTTAATAATTCACTTTTTGAACCGCCTTTACGCATTACTTTTCAACCGGATTCTCGCACCTTGATGTTCGAGGAATGTAATTGTACTACATCGGCTACTGTCTCCATCATCTGTTCATTGGGATAATCACATAGCTTGGCCATAGAGACGACTCGTTTTACAAATTTAACATCACCCTCACCCGGGTTTTGAGTAATAGATCGCAACTTTTGGCGTTGTAATAGCACGTAATCACGAGAACCGTCAAATTCTTCCAGCTTATACATCACATTTGAGTACGGTGCGTTCTTGCTTGATACGGTTTTTTTCCAGAACTTCCATCAGTTTTCTTCCCGCTTTCATGCAAAATACAGTTATCTGTATGGATTCATCTATGATTCCAGAGGATGCCATGGATAACTCGAGGATATCGCGCCACTGTTCGAAGGATCTTCTGTCTAGATTATCCTCGCCGTCCGCTGGAGTACTTTCCGGGACCTGTAGTGAAGCGAATGACATCAACGTGAACATGGACGACTCGATGTGTCCTCTCGTTGTTGAATTTCTTTTTTCTCTAAAACAGATGGCACCTCGATCCAAGCATTGGTCATAATGCTTCTATTTTGAGCCGTGCCGAATTTAGCGTTTAGAAACTCATTGCGTCGCCTTTTGATCGTGGACAAATTCGCTACGTTGTATTTTTATTTTGCCGGAACCTGAAAACGTAAACGCTAACACTGTAACTAGAAATTGCTTTTGAATTTTACAGATCCTATCGTATTTGGAAATAGACGAATATGAAGAGCATGAAGCTGCTTGACCTGTTTCCACTATATTTTACTCTGAAAGAACTCGTGCTAGTCATTTCTCAATTTTCGTTATGTTGAAAACTGCGCTTTTGTTTATTATAAGCATATACGAATGCTTACTCGCAAAAGCTAATTAAAAAACGTGTTTAATCCACCTAGCAGTGAGATGATACCTATTTTTATCAATCCGCATGTGTTTTATGCATGAATATTCTTCGGTGTTTAAGTTTTCATAACATTATTTTAATGACCGTTGTTTTATGCGACAATTTAAGATTTTAATCATTCATTACTCTGTAATGTCGAAACTGCAAATCGGATCGAATTTGAATCTAGAAGTGTGATAATCGATTAAACATGCCATGATATGTAAGTTCCACTCTAGAGTTTACGGTAATTTAAGGTACTTCCAGAGCCGGTATTCAGGAATCAGCATAACCCAAACCGATTCGTATGGCCATATGACGAATAAATTACAACAGTTTTGAGTCCAACTTTGAAGCTTTTCGGGATTGTCATCTTTTATATCGGTTTGAATTTTAAAAATTCATCATCATGTAATTCGAGAACCGGAAGTCATAATTGGATAAAATTAGTTAATTTTTGTATATAAGTTTGTTTTAATTTGAATTTTTGTTTCTGAAATTTGATTAGGTTTTTTTTTTTAGAAAACGATTGAGCTTTTAGAAACGATTTTATACTGGAACCGGAATTCTAAAAGCGGTATGGCCGAAGTCAGATAAATTCACCTGAGTAGCTGTACAGTTTACATTTGTTTCAAAATATTTGAAAATCAGTTAAGACATCTTTGAGAGATCATAGCACGAATTAAATTTTTAGGTGCCTTCTGATTGAAAACTGAATACCATTAAAACTGAAATAAATTTATTTGGATATCGAATATCCAAATCTGCAAACCCGATAAACCTGATTAATTTATATAAAATAGACATTTTTATACTAATCACCCTGTATTTCCGAAATCGGAAGTTGGATCTGACTGAAAAGATGTTTTATAGAACCTTGAAACTTTTCATTTGAATCTTAGATGATTCTTAGATTTCATTTGAATCTTAGATCGGTTCAGCCATCTACGAGAAAAATGAGTTACACAATTTTAATTTCGTTTCACATATCATCCTGTAGTTCCAGAACCAGAGGTCGGAACCAAACATAATGCAGGAACTTTGTTTGGGAGCATACGACTTTTCGTATGAATCTGAATTTGTAGAAAAGAAATTTTCCGAGAAAATTAAGTGAAATTATTTGTCACACACGCATTTGCTGATCTCGACGAACTGATTCGAATGGTATATGGATGTTATGTTGTTCCAGCATTTATTGCTGTAAGTAGTTTAAAACAAAATAATTAAAAAAAATTCTGCCATCATCTGGTTTATATATGTCATATTCGAACGATTATGTTGCCAAAAACGAGCCGTGCCAAAATCGGTCCGAGGCTAAATGTCATGAAAAAGGATGCTGTACACAATCCTTTTGGTACTTAGAAACAATTGTATGTAACAGTATAAAAAATCGTGTTTTCCGTTGCTCCCAAGCATATCTTTGTCATACAGCGCTCAAAACTCCTACTGCTGGAATAGGGGGAAAAGTCGCTTACAGAAAAATTTCGATATCTCCGTTAAAAATGGACGGATTTTAACAAACTATGGCTTGTTGGATAGGTATTACCGTGCGGAATCTAAGTCTGAAAACATATTCTGTTTTCAAGGTCAATTGTGACAGATACTGTCAAAAAACTGAAAATTTTGACATAAAACTTTGTATAACTCAAAAAGTAAACATCCGATCTCAAAACCTCTCAATAGCGTTTTGGGTGACGGGGAGACCTTTCATTTGCGACTAGTTTGATCAAAATCGGTCCAGCCATCTCTGAGATCTCGACCTCTTAGTTGACAACACACATACAGACACACACACATACACACACAGACATTTGCTCAGTTCGTCGAGCTGAATCGATTGGTATATGTCATTCGGCCCTCCGGGCCTCGGAAAATTTTTCTAAAGTTTGAGCGAATTCTATACCTATTTTTTATATATATATAAAAATAGGTAAAACAACTAAATGCTATGTTCAAATGCATCATAATGAATTTCCAATGCCTAAGTCATAAATTCCAAGTAAATAACATAGTAGTTTCTGTAATTTCGGTATCTTTTGACTTTCAAATACCTCGGGGTGTGGTTTGATTCCAAATGTACGTGGGGAGGACATATTAGGTATCTGATAATAAAATGCCAACAAAGAGTAAATTTTCTTCGAACAATAACAGGATCTTGGTGGGGTGCTAATCCGGAAGATCTAAAAAAAATTATATCAGACAACGATACTTTCAGTGATGGAATATGGATGCATTTGCTTTCGATCCGCTGTAAACTCTCATATTATCAAACTGGAGCGAATTCAATATCGTTGTTTGCGAATTACTTTAGGCTGCATGCACTCGACACATACAATGAGTCTTGAAGTTCTGGCGGGAGTTCTTCCATTGAAGGATAGTTTTTGGGAGCTTTTGTCGCGACTGCTAATAAGATGTGAGGTACTGAATCCCCTAGTTATGAATAACTTCGAAAGGCTAGTTGAGCTTCAATCTCAAACCAGATTCATGACACTTTATTTTTATCATATTACACAGAAAATCGACCCTTCAAGATATATTCCTATCCGTGACACCTTCCTAAATATCCCTGACTCAACTCTATTTTTCGACACATCCATGCAGCGAATCCCGGAACACCTACGCTCGATGGAAATCCCAAAAATATTTACAAGTAAGTTCAGGCTTTTCACGGACGGATCACGAATTGAAGAGGCGAGGGTTTGGTATGTTCAACAATAATGTTTCGGCTTCATTTAGGCTTCAAGAACCTGCATCTGTTTATATAGCAGAGTTAGCAGCAGTTCACTACAGTTTGAGTGTAATCGTCACATTATCTCCAAACCATTATTTTCTCTTCACAAATAGTCAGAGTGCAATTGAAGCCGTTCGTTAAAACGCTGCTGGCAAAAATGAACCGTTTTTCTTGAGCAAAATAAAACAGTGCCTGAACGACATATTGAACAATAATTACCAAATCACAATAGTTTGGGTCCCGGCTCATTGCTCCATTCCAGGCAATGAAAGATCCGATATTTTAGCTAAACGTGGTGCTATTGAGGGTGAAATTTATGAGAGACCGATTGCTTTCAACGAATTCTATAGCGCGTCTCGCCAAAAAACACTTGCCAGCTGGCACGCTTCTTGGGATAAAGATGATCTGTGTCGATGGATGTACTCAATTATTCCTAAAATATCGAATAAGGCATGGTTCAGGGGACGGGATGTGAGTAGGGACTTCATTCGTGTGATGTCCAGACTCATGTCCAATCACTACACGTTAGATGCACATCTCCTTCGAATTGGACTTTCCGAAACTAATCATTGTGCTTGTGGCGAAGGTTATCGCGATATTGATCATGTCGTTTAGACATGCGTGGAGTATCGTGATGTCAGATCTCAACTAATAAATTTCTTGCGTACTCGAGGTAGACTATCCAATGTCCCAGTTCGCGACATGCTTGCTTGTCGTGACCTTTATCATTTCATTAACTCCATTGAAGTGCCAATTTAAATTTTATTTTATGTTAGACTGTTTTCTCTTCCATGAATTCAACCAATAGCCAACTATATGATATTGAATAAAAGTGATGAGCTGATACAAACAAACCTGAAATAGCTGTGAGATCCTGTACAAAATAAATGTATTTTATTTAATGTAATTTAAAATAGCAACTCGCTTGATAAAAACAGTGTTTAGATTAACTAATGAATACCAATATACTAACATGGTATTCGAAATGTATTAGGTTCAAAGTACTATGTATTGTGGATGCCACGGCGAAGAAAACCTTATGTATATTTCCTATGAAATAAACGTATTTATGAGAAAAAAATAGATAGATAGAGATATGAATTACAATTTCCATTTTATTTCAGTATTTTTGTGTAATCGAAATATTTCAGAACAGATTTCGTGTCACGTAAGTTGATGCAAAATGTTAAGTTTATAATTTATTTATTTTTACCTCGTTTCCAAACAGTAACAGAAATACATTGAAATGAAAACTCTATATCGTTTAGGACTCGATTCTATACCACTAAGTTAAGTGGAGTGCGATGCAATATTTTATGAAATGATAAAGAAATATCCAAATGTCACCACTCTAACGTCGAATTCTTTAATGTTTCTTTGAAGTTAAGGATAGACTTGGTCTGAATAAAAAATTATTCAAGCATAAGAAACAGTTGAAAATACTGCATTACTACTTTTCTAATTTAAAAAATCGATGTATGAAAGATTGCCTCACTCTAAATACCACTCATGGCATAACGCTGAACTAGCAATGTATACGAACATTGAACAACACATCGTTAATCTGCATATAATAGATAAAGAACCATGAAAAGAATTCACAAAAACCACGGCAATCGATTCGATCTCAATCAAATCGCGTTTAAAAAAGGCGGGTGGGTAATGTCAGAGACATAACTGAATGTCGTGAATACGAAAACACTGACACGCTCCCATCACTTTTCCGATTATCAGTTAGTTGATTGATTGTATGAATTGTGCAAGCTTTCTCCTTTTTCACTAATAGAGTTTGAAGCGATGCACCTACATTAAAGTACAGATTAGTTACATTAAACAGTTACTATTCAACAACTATATATTCCACACTTGCAACAATTCCTTTTTAATTTGCTCTAGTTTATTTTTATTGAAGCTATGAAGCTCGAAAACATCAGACTCTTCTCGAAATTTCAGTACGAGGCAATGATAATAATAATTATACTAATAATACTGAAAAATCTATATATATATATATATATATATATATATATATATATATATATATATATATATATATATATATATTTGTATGTATGTATAAATAAAATACAGAATAATCTGTATATATGGCAACCCTGTTTCGCATGACATATTTTCACAAGACCCTATACTAGTATAGAGATGTGTTCAACATCATCACTTTAGCTTTCGCATTGAAGTTCGTAATTAGATGTGTTAGTGACGGTGCAAATTATTTAAACTTCTCGTGTGTGTCTTGTTTCGGAAACAGTTGCTCAGAAAACGGTAGGAAAGCGACAAAATTCAACTATTTCTTTAGGATGATCTTCAGTACTTAAAAGTGCTTTGAATTATTATTAAGAGAATTAGAATTAGAAAATTTAATTTAGCAAAGGTGGGGATTTTTTTAGTTGTCTCAAAAAATAACTAGCTAAAATCAGAAAATCAACAAGTTTTTTCGCCAAAATGCTGATTTCGGTCTTTCCGTGTGGCGGCAGTGATGGAGTACTTGACTGCCGATGTGTTGGAATTAGCCGGTAACGCTGCCCGTGACAACAAGAAAACGAAAATCATCCCTCGCCATCTGCAGCTGGCCATCCGTAACGACGAGGAGTTGAAAACCCCGTACTTTTCAGAACGACCACATCACTGTGATAAAGAAATATTTAGGATTGCTTTAAGTTTAGCCAGTTCTGATACGCCTGGAAAGTGGAATGCGCAAATCAAGTGGAAACCTTTGTTGTAACAATTTATTCATTTTTGTTTTCGGCCTAAAGAACTTACGATAAAAATACATACTGATCTGTATACGTGGCAACTCTGTTTCGCACGGCATATTTGTATACTAGTATAACGATGTGTTCAACACAATTACTTCCACCTTCGCATTGCCGTTCGTAATTGAATGTGTTAGTGACGGTGCAAATTATTTAAACTTCTCGTGTATGTCTTGTTTCGGCAACAATTACTCAGAAAATGGTAGGAAAGCGACAAAATTCAACTAGTTCTTTAGGATTATCTTTAGCACTTAAAAGTGCTTTGAATGGGCCTTGCTGGACTTTTTGGCTGCCTTTCTACCGGTTTTCAGTGCCATCGTGCTGACGGTGTCTCGTACGTTCAGAGTAGCTGCTTTAACTTAAATGACGCTATTTCTCACATTTCATTTTATACCTGCTACTGGCTACTAATACTACTTGCTAAAATTCCTTTCCTGTTCGCAGAACGGGAAACAGTGAGACGACAGGTCCTCGATGTTGCTCTCGTGTATCTTGTTTCGGGAACAGTTGCTCAGCAAATGGTAGGAAAAATGAATCACTCAACTTTTATATGGATGCTCTTGTATAGATGCAGACATTTCGTTTTCTGATTGGCTGGTGCTGTCATAGGTTAAATCAAACAGGTTTTTCAATAGTGTACTATTGAAAAACTTCAATGTTGTTGCAATACACGTTCAAGTTGAAAATTTTCGATTCTATTGGTAGTTAGATTATATGAATCCTTCTACGGATCACTGAGCTATGAGCTTTCAAAATACGAGAAAGGCTAACGCGCCTTATGAATTATCCTCTTCGACACTCGTTTATACCAAACATTTCAGAAAAGTTTAATTTTGAACTATTTGAGATTATGTCACACAACTGAAAATTTTATCATTAAATTGTGATCATATTTCTGATGGTATGGCGCAAGAATTATGTTGATTCATTAGATACAACAGGAGATATTCACAATATACGAATCCAGTCGCTTCTACAAAAAAAGGTTATTCCGATTTTGAAAAACTCATTGTACCCATGTTTCAAAATATGGACAATTATCATGCATATAAACAACATATGATTTCATCCTAAAAATTCTTCGCAAAAACATAACATACTTACTACTACTCAGTCCAGCTATGTCGTATAAGGTAAAAAACGAGGCGGATTTAATCAAGGCAAATCGTGCTAACAACGGTCTGATCGAAGCTCATCACAAGGACACAAAGGATGACACCAAGGCATCGATTAGATGATCACATTGAGTATATTTTTAGAAAGGATGTTGAAGCAATAATAGATGCATTTTATAGCACCCTGCGCAAAGAAAGAGCCACTCTCAACGTTAGACCCGCCGCTACTACAAAATCGAAGAATAGTACTGTATGCCAAAGAAAAATGGGAAGTAATAAAAAAAATAACACCTCGAACAAATAGTAAGACACCAGTTCGAAATTTGTCAAATGACGACAAGGAACAAATATGAAAATCTCTGACATTAAAAATGCTAAAGAGATGTACAGGAAACGAACTCTGAAGGGTGAAAATCAATTATCACGATCCAAAAGTAAATTTGAATCGTACATTGTTTCCAGATGAGGTTATACAAACATATTATGGAGAAGAGTGCCATAAAGACTGTCCTAGAAAGTGCGGACGCAACCAAAAACCGCTGCCATTTCGCAATGGTTCAGAATCTGTCAATTTTTAGGGTTGCTTCCTGTTGTTTACACTCTTCTCTAACCACTTGTGCAGTTGCTTATTCGTTTTCATTAGTTTGTCTCGAAATGCGTGGACTTTCAGCAGAACAACGTCGACAAATTGTGTACAAATGGTGCACAGAACGTGGACTGTCACTGAGAAAGATAGCAAAAATGGAAGGAGTAAGTGAAAAAGCCGTGCGAAATGTAATCAGGAAGTTTGGTGAGGAGGATAAACCGAAACACCTTTGAGGATAAACCGAAAACGGGTCGAAAAAAAGGTCCCTCTAACCCTCAGTTGGATAAACGTATACTAAAGGCGTTCGAGTAAAAGAAGGAGGTTTCAGTTCGGGATGTGTGCAAAACAGTGGGCACTTCGAAGTCAAATGTTCTTCGTGCCAAAGAACGTTTGAATCTTCGAACTCTTATAGCAGAAACAACCAAAACGTAATCCGAAACAAGAAGCATCAATTAGGCCGAGTGTTCAAAAGCTGTACAATACGATTCCTGCTGGAAATTTGAACTGCTCAATCATGTACGACGAAACCTACAAATCCTTGCCGTTACCACAATATTATACGTGGCGAGAAGGGCAAGTGTTAAACCAGTACAAGACATCGATTGAAGTCGAAAAATTTGGTAAGAAAGCTATGGTTTGGCAAGCAATTTGTAGCTGCGGTAAGATTTCGAAACCCTTCATCACCACTGCTTCAATGAACAGCGAAATATACATCAAGGAATGTTTACAAAACGACTTCTACCCATGATTCGAAGCCACAAGGATCCTGTTGTCTTCTGGCAAGATCGAATACTTTATTGAGCGATTCATGATTGGTAGATCGACGTGCATCAAGAACCTCGGCGTTTTTCTTGACGAGCAGTTAACATTCAGGCAACACACCAACTACATTGTGGCTAAAGCTTCTCGCTGCCTTGGATTCGTGATGAGAATGGCTAAGCATTTTACGGATGTTTACTGCTTGAAATCCCTATACTGTTCACTCGTTCGCTCTACTCTGGAATATTGTTCAGCTGTTTGGAACCCTCACTACCTCAATGGCGTTAATAGAATCGAGTCGATTCAACGTAGATTCGTTCGATTCGCTCTTCGCCGATTACCTTGGACCAATCCTCATCAACTACCGAGCTATGAAAGTCGCGGATTGCTAATCGGTCTAGACACACTGCAAGTAAGACGGGAGCTATCGCGTGCTTTAATGATAGCAGACGTTTTGAATGATAGAATCGACCGCCCCACTTTGCTCCGTGAAATATACATCAATGTTCGTCCTCGAGCTCTCCGCAATAACGCTTTTCTTCGACTTCCTTTACGCCGCACTAACTACGGGATAAACGGTGCGATTATCAGCTTACAACGGTCATTCAATCGAGTGTCATCTGAGTTCGACTTCAATCTTTCACGGCATAAAACAAGGACCAAATTCTTACATAGTATTAGAATTAATCATTAGGACCACATCGTGTCTGTTGATTTTACAATAAATAAATAAATAAATAAATAAATAAAAGATCTTGCTTCTTGCCACTACACGAAATCAACGGTAGAATGGTATACTACCAAAAATGTCACTTTCGTCCCAAAAGACATGAATCCACCAAATTGCCTACAACTTCGATCAATTGAGGAATTTTGGGCATTAATGAAGGCACATCTTAGGAAACATGTCTCGGCAGCCGAAACCATTCAACAGTTCGAAAAAGATTTAAAAAAGTGTCAAAACTTGTCGCCAAGAAGTCTGTACGGAATTTAATGAGGAACGTTCGCAAGAAGGTGCGCCAGCTAGTCTACAATGGCTAAGTAGCAAATGTTGAGAATAATATTCTGTTGTTGTACTTCCTGGGACAGTCTTTAGCATAGTTGATAGTATTAATCTAAGGAAAGAGCCACCTGCAGCTGCATCAACACCATTAGCAGACTTGAATCAACACATGGATTTAGTTGAATCCAAACTAAAGAATGTATTGTTTTCAAGAACACCAAATCAAACAATCACTTTTCCTGATGAGTTTTCAGACGAATCTACTAAAAAAGGTTGCTCAATATAGCAGAAGAAGTAGAATCAGTCATTGAAACAAACTAGGATATTCATTCAAATGTTTGTGCTACAGTGTTGAGAAGTTATGACCTTGGTGTGTTTCCTTTACATAACAATCCTCTATTAAATACTACGCTATTCTGTGGATTCGAAACAACTCTGTTTGAAGGATTTGGAATAATATTGTCAAATAAAATGAAATCAGATGAGAATTACTACATCATAGATGTGATCAATTAAAAATAATAATCAAAGATAATCAACTTTTAGAGTTGGGTGATATGAAAAGCTTGTGGGATAATGACTGGAAGGCCTGGGGTGGAATCATGTAAGGTGATAAGTGACTATCACCTCCTGGTGATCACCAGAATGTTTGGAATCACCGAAGGTGATCACTTTTACTATCACCATCACCGGTGATTGAGCCAACTTCACTCCATTTATCCCCTGTCAAGAAACGTCAATTTTTCAGGAGTAAAATATGAATGTGGCGTATACCGTTGATATTAGGAGTTGATGATGAAAGTGGCGTATACCCATATAATATTTTAAAATCTAAAGTTTTATTCCTTTAGTTTTCAATTTTTTTCATTATTTCGAGTCATGTTTATCAATGATGATTTGTATGGATCGAAGAGTAACGTTGAAAAAAATTACCTGCGCACAAACAAATAAAAAAATTCACTTGTTGGTTTAATTTAGCGCCGATTTTTATTTTTCAATGGAAATCAATGTCACAGTCAATTCTTTGGGATAAATTTGCTAGCTTTGAAATGACACGAATTTTTAGATCTTCTTGATGTTTCACAAAGGATGGCATTCCTCTCGAATGAGAAAGATCCGTTAAATAATTTCTTGTATAGTTTTCATTCACTTTACGATTATGGCATTTCACAGAGCTTTCAAATGCTACCTCCATTTTGGAAATTTTACCCACCGGTACTACGAATATCCACTATGATTAGCAGCAACTAATTGTCCAAAAATATTGCCTTATTTAGTTCAACTCACAAGAAGAAAATTAAGAACGCAGTTTAATCTTTTTTACTCGTTCAGTTGAACGAGACTGATATGTCGCTTACTAAGTCACGGCCATCTAATTCTACTGAAAATGTTAGCATAGATTTTTTAATGTTACGTTATGTGCAACAGGAGATGTCTACATTCATAAACTTATCACTTTTCCAGAAAGCAATTTATCTTTGACTTTACGAATACCCCAATGATATTCCTTCAAATAATAATTATAACATAAATGAATTGATTTAATTGATAAATACTACCGTTCATTCTATGAATTCTTTAAACTATATAAACTAAGTTAATTTTCATTTTGGTATTCAATTCTGACACAATATCAGAACGAATTTTATTAAAAAATTATCCTCTCCGACCAATATTGGTAGGTTGTATATATCAGTGGCTTGAAATTCACCTAACGGACAATAATTTATAAAGCCACTTCTCAAAAAATCAAATCACTACTAAAAGTGATAACTAAATTGTTATCACCTCCATTTTGACATGAAGGTGATTAAATCGCGGTGACTATCACCTTACGTAATGCCAACGTTTGATAGTGATGTTAGCCTCTCAGCAGTGGTGACAGAACTTGGTGATTATCACCTTACATGATTCCAAATTTTCAAAAGTGATAATCACTTGGTGATAATCACCTTACATGATTCCACCTCTGGTTAACAAATTTTGTCATTGAGTTTTGTTTGCACTTTGTTTGCGCAATCCACAAACCTTCGGTATCCGTAACACTATGCCATGAAAGTAGACTATTGTTTGGATGTAGTGACATCCAATTAGCTCACAGTAGAATCTGTGATATTCTTGTTAAGAATTTTCTAAATCCTGTTATAGTTTAACCATTATTGATAGAAAATCATTTTACTGTAGCAGTAATAGATAACGTCAACATGCTATTCTACTACTTTGATTAAAAAAAAAGAAGTTCACAGGCAATGCTACAATTTGCGACAAACCATGAAAAAAGTCATGCCGCTCACACAGAATAACGAAATTCTCATTGCGATACTTCAAAAACTAAACACACTAAACACTAAAGTTATAGAAGTGAACAACCAAACAGATAATGATAATTGTGGAATTCATGTAATAAACAATATTGAAAAATTTTTGAAAAAAGAACCGATTTTCGAGGAGCATTTTGATCCTGTGAATTGTCGAAAGCAATTGTTAAGAAATTTGATAACCAACTCTGAAGATATATGAAATGTGTGTGCTCAATGTGCAGTCAGAGAAGGTTCACTTACAGTTGTAAACGAAACGGATTCTATTGAGCATGCAGAAAAAATTCGGAAGCGGCGTTTCTCTCGTCAGATTATGTTGCTCCAGCGAAGTTCACTGTGCACCAATGGTATGTAGACTGGCATGCGATATATTAATCACTCATAATTGTACGAAAATTCACTTCCTTGTAAAGTTCAGTGTCCAACCCATTGATTCCTAAACATACATTATCAACTTAAAGCGCATAGAATATCAATTTCTATATTCCATCGTTATGTGCTTCGATAGCGGAGGTAAGACAATGTATTCATTTATGTTGAAGCACGTGGTTCATAAACAAGACAACAAAATATGTATGAAGCAACATGATTTTACCAGTTGATGTATAATAGGAAATGGCAGTTTAACTGACGTCGCTGCGCTAGACTGTCCTTCGAATTGCAGCTTAGAGCTGCAGCGACAATATTTCTTCTGCAATAAGCTGGGTACAGTGCGATGAGTGCCTACGGTGTTGGCACAAAACTGGTGTTCAAAAGTATTTAGGAAATTTCTCTACTGATTTCACTAACAAGCATTTCAAATACATTCTTTGCACTACTTAAATATTCATTCTATTAATTTTCATTTCATTCATATAATACTAGATGTTTTTCACTAGTAGTAGAACATTTTCTTTAATCTTCATGTTAGTTTTTATCGTTACACCCAGCCTAATTTTGTAACCTTGATATGAGAAATGAAAAATGATAAATACAAATGAACTGATAAAAACAAAGCATAAATCCTTACCTACATACATTTCAACTTCTCCATTCATCTTATCTTACAATTAGAGTAAGATCTGTTGTATTTGTTGAATGTATTGGCTCGAATAATTGGAACATTCACTTGTAAATTTTGCGTTGTTGTAACACCGGTATTGCATAGTTGCCTACCTCAATCTGCTCTGAAATTACTTCTTTGGATTAAGCTGTGGATATTGGCATCATTTACATCCCAGCATTAATTTAGGAAACCTTTTTCCTCAACCGCTCTGTACTTTTTGGTACTAAACTGTGCTCGATTTAAAAAATCTGTGATTTATTCCAGAATCTGTGATCATTTTCAGAAATCTGTGTCATTTTTAAAACCTGTGCAGAAAATTGAAAATCTGTGAAACACAGATTAATCTGTGAACCTGGCATCCCTGATTGTTGTCGTTCTATTATATTAGCGGCCCTTGTGTGGCGTTTACACTTCTGCTGGCTGCCAGCATGCTGGTGCCAGTATACTGGCACCAGCACTCTACCAGCATAATGTAAACACTTGCCAGCTGCTGGTTGTTGCCAGCATGAAAAATTTTGGCCTTTTCTAAATTCAATGCTGGCAAATCATACTGGCAAGAAAAAACAATATGGCCGAAAGTGAAAATTGTGCCGCAGATCGTGAAAAAGGTAAACAAGATGTCAAGTGAAATTTAAAACGAAACAAAAGATATTGTTCGGAAGAAACCTCGAAAAAGTATTGACGACTTCGGACAGTTAATAGAATTATATCGATCGCATGAATGTTTATGGGATTTCCGTAATCCGTTGTATAAAAACAAAACTGAACGCCAAAGAGCATACAAAGATATTATGCTAGAAATGAACTTTGATTCCACTGAAGAAGTCACCAAAAAAATTAAATCAATGCGTGACACGTATACGTCCGAGAAAATACGAATAAACAAATCGAAAAAATCTGATGCCGGAATTGACGATGTTCACGAACCCAGGCTCTACTGGTTTGCTGTTGCCGATGCTTTTTTGTCGAAATGTAACCCTCGGAAATCCAGTAACAATTTGGTAAGCAATCTAGTGTAAAGTGAATTAACGTAGTTCATTGTGTTTTAATGAATTCATGCTTTCCGAACCATTGTAGGATGTGTGTACAGGTCTGAAGGAGTCGAGTGCTGTTGATGACGTAAGTGCATGCAATTGAGTTTGAACTTAATTTTCATTATACATATTTGCAGTTCCTTGAAAATAAAATATCTAACGAGTGTTCATATGAAAGAGCTCCATCATCCGAGGATGCACAGGATAAATTGACATTCGAGCCGGCACGAGTTCCAAAAAAAATGAGAACACATCAAGAAAATGTGCCGAATCATATTCAGTCGGCCATAATAAAGCTGGAAGAAATAAGAAAAGCGTCAACTGTGTCAGACGAATTTCATCATTTTGGGCAAACTATTGCATTTCAGTTAAGAAACATGCCTAAGCTAAACGCATACGTTTTGCCAGATCGAATACAAAGGATGGTTAGCGAAGAAAGGATTAAGTACGAATGTGAAAGAGCTAATTGTGAAAGCTCGCTGCTATCACAATCTATCAGTTATAACCCACCCAATCTCGATCCATTCACGAATATGAAAGAGCAAACTTCGGGTTTGATACGCACTGAAAAAGTGTTACAGGTAGAGAACGCTTCCGAGGAAATACATGACGATAATTCATCATTTTCTTTCACTAATGAAATGGATGCCAGCTTTATAACAAACTTAGTGTCTTGCGAAATGGATGGATCAATTTGTGCAGAAGAACAAATTGACCACGAAAGATCGGGTACTTCTGTTTATGAAACAAAACAGTCGAACTCAGAAGGATTTAATAATACACTTTCACAGGTAATGAGTACAGTTGAAAATAAAAATTCTTACTTAATAAAATATTCCCTTTTAGGTGATGTATCTCACTTTCCAGGGACACTGAAGTGTAATAACATATTTTGTTTACGAAGCAGAATGCAGGCTCTTGGTCAAATATAAACGGTTGTTCTAAATTAATGCTTCCGAAAAAGATGTATATTAGAGTAAAAATCCATTTAAACATACGAGTAAATTCAACCGCTTGATACGTCGGTTTATTTCCATATAACTAGACTTCATGTTTCCTTCTCTACCAGAAATGTTTCTGTAACGTGTAATAAATGTTATACTTCATTTATCGTTTTTCTTCGATGCTATATGCTTCCACTGCCAGTCCACTGCACCAGACTCCATAAAATAGGTTTTATACGAGTTCCGTATTTCCCCTGCCTGCATGCTATAGTTTTTAGCATTACAGGAGTGCATAGATTTTAGTTGAAAATTTCGTTTCGCCATGTACCTGCAGATATAATGTACTGTCATTTGGTGTATTTTTATACAGATTGCTACCATACCTTGAATAACTTCTCCTGTTTCCAAATTTTCTTGATCAACACAGCCATTTGAAAAGTATGTCGAAGCGCTCGTTGTTCGTAACCAGTTGTGCAAGGTACAAGCTGCTTTAACGATTTCATCAATTTTCTCAGGAATCAAATCGATTGGGCGTGTGAAAATGCTGAATCGCGACGCTAAGATTCCAAAGGCATTTTACGACACTCGTCGTGCACGTGATAATCGGTAGTTGAATATAATCTCATCATTTGATAAACTTCCATGATGAGAATATGGTTTCATTAAGTAGCTAGTAAGGGGAAGAGCGTCATCCTCTACTATAACTCCCCAATCGGGAAAATTTATTGTACCGTTCAGTATACTTGTTTTCAAGTTAGAATCTCGGAATATAGACGCATCGTTTACTCGACCGTTTTTCCCGATGTCGACGTATATAAAGCGGTAACTACTATCGACTAAAGCAAACAGTATCGTGCTAAAAAGCCTTTGTAGTTATAAAAATCGCTATCGCTACACGGAGGACACTGGATCCGAATGTGTTTTCCATCCATGGCTCCAACGCATCCAGGAAAGTTCCATTTGACAGCGAATCCATTCGCAATGTCTTCCCATTGCTTCTCCGATGTTGGCATCTTTAATTTTATTATAATTCAGTAAAAAAATTGATAAGTGTATAGACAATAGGGAGTAAATTTTCATTGAAGACGAAAATGTCAATATTCACACGTACGAATTTTGTATAACTAAAGGTAATTCTCAATTAATTATCGAATCGTTATTTGTGCGAATTAAACTGATTCTGTTTTCTCTATTATGCATCATTATTATTTATCCAGCAGTATGAAATTGTCGAAAGTAAGATTCAAAATAATTCTGTGACAAGCCGTGATAATACCTGAATATATTCTCGTAAGCAATACGAGATAGCTTGGAGAACCGGTAACAAAAATCCAGATATTGTAGGTTTTGGTACCCGGAAGCATGCTTCTAATGTTCCAAAACTACATCCAGTAGTTAAGTACGCTAACACAACCTCAAGTTTTGTTTTGGGTGGAATGGCTTCACGGAAAAATGTATCAGATTTAGTTATTCTTCGCTCGATCAACCTTAATAATTCGTCAAATTTAGCAGCTTCCATTCGGACAAAATTTCTGAATGCTGCTGGATCTTCGTTTTTTGTTTCTACAAGAAAATTGCTACTCAAACCCAGAAGATTTCGGCGGGCGATGCTCCTTTTTTTTCTTATTTTTGTGTTTTGATATGAGTTTTAAAAGCTCCTCCTCAACCATATCACACGTAATGTTCATAGCACTTTCGAAAAAATCTTCATTTGAAGCCATTTTGAAATATTGTGAGTCCAGCAGTAAGCAGTTGCGATTTGCTGGTTTGCCAGCAACAATTGAGGTTTCTATGCCCGGTGAAAAATGAACGGTGGCCCAACTGAAAAATGGGTGGCCAACACGTTTCCTGATGAAAACAAAACAATATGTAAAAGCGATTCACACGCAGCATCAAGCGGCTATCACCTTAAGGCCATCGTCCAAGTACCATGCGCGCGGGTGGTTTTAGGAAATTTTCGATGGAAATTTCGGAAAATTTGCCAAAACCAAAAACATACAGACCTTTGAAATACATTTATCTATCTACAGGGTGAAAATGGCTGGGAAATTCGGAGGATTTTCCGAGTCTTATCAAAAATAGCTCTGAAAAATGAGTGTTTTTGTGATCTTTCACAATTATCTGGAAAAATAAAGCGATGACATAAACTTTTTTTTTCAAATAAACTTTATTATGGATACACAGATTACATTCGGACACATTTTTGGAAAACCTTTTCACGCTTTTCATAGAAAATCCACGAATTTCAAAAATTTCCACGAAATCGGTTATATGAAATTCGTTGATTTTCCATGAAAAGCGTGAAAAGGTTTTCCAAAAATGTTTTCGAATGTGATACTTGTTGCCAGCATGAGGTTTTTTTTGAAAAAAAAATTTCATTCCATCGAATTATTTTTTCAAATAATTGTGAAAAATTACAAAAAAAGCTCATTTTTTCAGCGCTATTTTTGATAAGACTCGTAAAATCCTCCGAATTTTTCAGTCATTTTCACCCTGTAGATAGATAAAAGTATTTCAAAGGTCTGTATGTTTTTGGTTTTGTCAATTTTTTCGAAATTTCCATCGAAAATTTCCTAAAACCACCCGCGCGCATGGTACTTGGACGATGGCCTTAATGGAACGATTACGGAACAACAACATTGATTGTAAGCAATTCATATGAAAGGACACTACGTCAAGTTCACGGAACTTTTTAACGTCGGATACGTGAGCAATATTCGGCTAAATAAAATTAATAAACCAATCTGGACGTCGACCGAAGTTGATTGATCGTCTGAACTGTGTTTAATGCATTCGTTTCCTGATGAAAACAAACCAATCTCATTTGCATTTGTGGTTGTAAGTGAGCTGTCAGAGAGCCTAATGTAAACGTTGCCAGCAGCTGGTTTGTCAGTAGCTGGTGCCAGCATACTGGCAGCCAGCAGAAGTGTAAACGGGACATGAGGGACACGGTTTCAGTTTCACCCGTTTCACCACTGACTGATTTAACACTCCTACCCACCAGAGCTGCTAAATGTCACTATCAACGAGCAACTTTGCACGACGAAGATTGAAAAGTTTATGTCACTGGACTGCTGCCAACCAGGCTCTACCAATCGTCATATATTGAGTGTCTGAGAGCCGATCTGTCATAACTTAAATTCTCTTGATATCATACTCACCAGGACGCTCATTGATTGCCGATGCGATGGATATTATCTTCATTTCTCCTGTCACTGCTTGATTACGATGTGACTAACTATTAATCAAGCAGCATAAACATTGAATTAAATCCATGTACACCAATAAACTACGAAATCCAATGACTTTTTACAAAGAACAATGAACTTTATCAATTTATGTTTATGTTAGTACTCTCATGGAATTTTTGTACGTCAATAGGGAATAGGAGAATGAGAGAGAGAACAAAATGCGTCACCTGTCTTTGACTGAGTATACTTCTACTTGGTCATTGAACTATCGAGTATCTCATTTGATAGACACTTTGATCGTACCGATTACAGTTGACGATGATTTTAGTCAGTCTGTCAAGGTCATTTGACATGACTGATAATTTGCAGCTCTGCTACCCACTTGTACTCGGCGTGCAGATTTCCCCCCAGACGGCTGGCTATGTCTGCCAGCCGTTTTTGCCGGAATTGTGCCAGAATTCAATGCAACATGCAACAACCGTTTCCGGCAGAGAATTTCGCCTAGCGGTTATTAACGGTTCTGTTTCTGTCAGATTCTTGCCATACAAGATTGGCAGAACCGTTTTGAATCGGTTCTACATTTTAAGCGTCTTGGTTTCATTTTTCATTAAAAAGTACATATGAAAGACAATAAATTATTGCCCTTCATACATACTAATTATGGAAAATGTTATTGCCAATAACAGTGCTTTCTCACTACCAAACATACACATATTTAAATCTCATTTAGTTCGTCTCAAGATTCGTTTTTTGATGTACATGCGGGATTGACAAACATCAAATGCAATCGAATAAAAAAAAAGAAAAAAGAAGGAAGAGAGAAATAAACAAGAAACATCCCGACTGTGAGGATTTCTGGCAACCGTCAGAAGACTGGCTGCATTCCGGCTGCTGTCAAAATTGTTCAGGCGAAATTGCGTTACTATCTCGCCGTATGTGTCTTGTTTATTTCTCTCTTCCTTCTTTTTTTTCTCTCTCTTTTGGCTCAGACCTATCGGTCCATAAAGCTTCCTTCTTTTTTCTATTTTTTTTATTCGACTGCATTTGATGTTTGTCAATCCCGCATGTACACCAACATTGCCAGCCGTCTGGGGGGAAATCTGCACGCCGAGTACAAGTGGGATACGCGAGATAGTGACGCAATTTCGCCTGAACAATTTTGACAGCAGCCGGAATGCAGCCAGTCTTCTGACGGTTGCCAGAATTCCTCACAGTCGGGTAATACCAAGTCGAAAAAGTTACGCGGAGCACCAAGCCTCAAAAGAAGTTGGAACGGTAAATTTGAGCTATCATAGCTTAGTTGTTACTTGACCAATTTCGATTAATTTTTCACCTTCGAATTTTGTGAAGCTTGTAGATTATTTTAAGTATATCATTGACGATCTTTTAGGAAAAACTAATGAAAATCTGATTTTTCCCGTTCCAAGTTTTTTTTTCAAGCTCAAAATTAGCCCTATCTGCATTCATGCAGCACCTGCATCGCGAATCGAATATTGAGAACTTCAACTTTACCGAGTTATAACTTTGTTATTAGTCAACCGATCTTCAAAATATATTTTTTTATTATTTTAGTTGGAAATTTATTATGAAACAAATTTATTAGTTTATTCAATTTATTCCATTTGAAAAAGGAACCACTGGATTAATTGTACCTAATGAAATTGGCAACCTCATCAATAACAAAATAAGATATAATAACAAATCTTGATACCAAATATATATTGTCTAATCTATCAAGAAGATTCTTTCGATGAAATATTAAGAAAATATGAAGTTTTGCTATGACAGCACAGGAACATCAAGACAAGATATGTTGGGAAAATTTGTTATTGTTTTGATTTTTGTTCACTATTCACATCTACCCTGGAGGAATGCAGGTTTTGCTATGGCAATTCAAACGCGCCTGCTGTGTGCTCAAACCTTGTGCTTCTGTTACTTCCATAAATTAAATTCATGTCAAAAAGCGTTTTTTTTTAGTTTAATCAAAATAGTGCATCATCATAAACATCATCATCAGTATCAACCAGCTGGAAGTAAAACAAAGTCTTTTGTCGCTCTAATCACTATGTGGTGTGAAATCAATTTTTAAACTAATTTTGCATGCTATTGCGTATAGAATGCTGTCAAATTAACTATATCAATGTGATTACAATCCAAACTTATTATCATGAAACTTTCATCTAGCATTTATTTATCTTATCCTGTATTTATTTTATTGCGAATGAAACAACGGTTGCGAAATCGAACATGAGATGCATCAAACGAGAATATATGTTGAAACTAGGAAACCGAGGAATATCTCCGCAAGGATATCTACAAAGATACCTGGAGATCACCTGACCAACAAACCGAAAACCAAATCGACCACGTTTTGATCGACGGAAAATTTTTCTCGGACATCAACAATGTTCGCACCTACCGCAGTGCGAATATAGATTCGGACCACTGCTTGGTTGCTGTATGCATGTACTCAAAACTTTCGACGGTGGCTACCACGGTGGAGAGACATCCGTTCTGCCATAGGTAACACTGCATCAGCACGCTCGGTACGGTGGCTCCGAACGTAAAGAACGACTGGTTCGACGACGAATGTGAACAGTTGGTGGCTGAGAGGAATGCAGCTTGGGCGAGCAAGCTGCGACACTGGACGAGAACAAACGAGGAGCGATACAGACAGGCGCGGAACAGATTAAACTCGGTATCGCGAAGCGATGGAACAGCTGTTCCGTGCAAATGACACAAGGAAGTTCTACGAGAAGGAGAACCGTTCGCGCAGAGGCCATGTGCCACAGGCCGATATGTGCAAGGACACAACCGGGGATCTTCTCACGAACGACTGAGAGGTGATCGAGAGGTGGCGGCAGTATTTCGACGAGCACCTCAAAGGCGATGTGGCGGAATACGAAAGCATCGGCGCGGTAACGAACTTGGGAACGCGTGAGGAGGACGATAGATGGCCGGTCCCAGACCTCCAAGAAATCGTGGAGGATATAAGCCGGTTGAAAAATAATAAGGCCGCTGGCGTTGACCAACTACCAAGAGAGCTACTAAAACACAAGATCTGGGAGGATTAGATTTTACCGGAGGAATGGATGGAAGGAATCATGTGTCCCATCCACAAAAAGGGTGACAAGCTGGATTTCTGCAATTACCGCGCGATAACTCTGCTGAACGCCGCCTACAAGGTACTCTCCCAAATCGTATGCCGTCGACTTTCACCGATTGCAAATGAATTCGTGGGACAACATCAGGCAGGATTTATGGCCAAACGCGCTACCACGGACCAAGTGTTCGACATCCGCCAGGTGTTCAAAAGTGCCGCGAATAAAATGGGCCCATACATCACTTATTCATCGATTTCAAATCAGCCTACGACACAATCGAGATCAGCTATGGAAAATCATGCACGACTACGGATTCCCGGACAAGCTGATACGATTGGTTAAGGCTACGATGGATCGAGTGATGTGCGTTGTTCGAGTATCGGGGATAAACTCGAGTCCCTTCGAAACTCGCAGAGGGCTACGGCAAGGTGATGGCCTTTCGTGTCTGCTATTCAGCATTGCTTTTGAGGGTGTGATAAGAAGAGCCAGAATAGACACGAGTGGCACGATTTTCCAAAAGTCCGTCCAGCTTTTTGGTTTCGCTGATGATATTGATATTATAGCACGCAACTTTGAGAAGATGGAAGATACGTTCATCGGACTAAAAGCTGAGACCAAGCGGATCGGACTAGACATCAATGTGTCAAAGACAAAGTACATGAAAGACAGGGGCTCGAGAGAAGATAATGTCAGCCACCCATTACGAGTTCTGATTGGTGGTGATGAAATCGAAATGGTTGACGAGATCGTGTACTTGAGCTCACTGGTGACTGCCGATAATGACACTATAATATATCCGAAAAGGGTTGTCTAAAGGAGCCAAATAGATTCCGTACAAACTGCTTTTAATCTGGAAGATGTTCAGCCTTCAATTCACAAATTGGTTTTCGGACAAGAACGCACTAAAAACACTTCTAGCTGGTGTAAGTCGTGGAAATCAACTGAGCAACTCGACACAGCCTAGTTGCCAGTTCTTATATTTTTAATCGATCATTTTTGTACTCTTATTTCAACTTATTCATAATGTAGTTTATCGATTATACTTAAATTTAGTACATAACAGTCCCTCTCACTTAAGAGGAAAATTATATCATTCAAAAATTCAAATAATTTATAAAAATTCAACATTATTTACTTAGATTCGAAAGAATAACATTCTTTTAAACTTATGAGTTATATACGATGTAATCTTCAAAACGTTTTGTTTTCTTATTTCTCTTCGATCGACGTGGACATTCAATTGTCATTTCGTCGGCTTTTCTCTTTCTCCTTGTCCTCATATCCAAGTTAACCTCCGGGAAACCCCGAAATTCTTCTTCGATTTCGCCAGATAAACGCTTATCCGTAGATTTGTTCGATACGGACATACTGTAGGGTTGATTTATTCCTGGATTCTCCTCAGCTGGTGTCGAGTTTATATTCTTCATTTTATCCTTCTGATGGCTGACATTTATCAAAATATTTGGCCGAACCATTAAGTTCGCAAGTTTAATTGTTTTGAGCTGAGTTCGATGCGCCAGAACGGGAACGTTTTCAATTGTTATCTGAAATATATTTACAAAAATACTTTTCAGAAAAGTTGTTTTTATCCATCTAGAGTACATGAGGAGCTCATGGTTTTTGTACCATAACTTGTTATTCGTAGTCAAATTGTACAAAACTGTTCCAGAATCTACCGGAAATGGCTTTTGAATTAGCTTCTCCACCCAGCCATTACCAGCAGGATTATAAATAGTACATTCAAAGACTTTAAAATACCGTTCCTCCACAAAATTAGTTAGAGAAAATGAATCGTAAAGAAGATCATCGTCAAGGATTAGAACGTTGAATAAAACAAACCAATCCGTATAGTCAAACAAATATCCTAGATCTTCATTACTATATCGATTCCACCATAAAACCTCCATCCACTTAAAGGAACTATCCGGCAATAACAAATAAATGTAACACTTCAAGTAAACAAATCCTAAATTCACACAGATAAACAGCCTAGTTCTTTCTTTCCATTCAGAAGAAATGTTTTGTTCAGTCAAATTTCTAATGTTATTACAGATACCACAGTTATCAAACAAAAATTCGTACGCTGCATTTGTCCCGTACCAATAAACAAAAAAATGGTGCTTTATTACTTTGATCTTGAATTCCATCGAGAAATCACTGTTAAAATTTAAAGTGTGTATAATACAGTGTTCTATGGTAACAGGTCTCCATATCATTTTATTTTTATCAATAACTGAAGTTCTATTAAAACTGTTTACTTGAACAGTTTCTCTAAATAAGATTATCCAGTTTGATATGGAAGCATAAAACTTTGTTCTACCAATTAAATAGAAAATGTTTCCGCAGTTTATCACAAACATTTTTAATTTTGCTTTGTCATAAAATTTCTCCAAAACCCAAAACTTCCCTAATAATGTGAGATTAGAACCATTTATTGCAACAATTTGTTTACCAAGTTTATGTGAAGTTTCATATAAATGCGAAAAGTATAGATCTTTATTCATACTTACTCTTACTCTTTCAGTCGTAGACCACGCGGGTCTCTGCTGTATACAGGAGGCGTCTCCATTCAACTGGGTTCATTGCTGTTCGCCGCCAGCCTCGGTAGCTACGAAGGGTCCGCAGGTCGTCCTCAATTTGATCGATCCATCTTGCCCGCTGTGCGCCTCTTCTTCTTATACCGGTCGGATCATTGTCGAGGATCATTTTAACCGGGTTGTTCTCCGACATTCTAACAACATGCCCGGCCCACCGTAACCGCCCGACCTTGGCCGTTTGGACGAGGGTTGGTCCTCCCAGCAACTGGTGCAGTTCATGGTTCATTCGCCTTCTCCACGTACCGTCTTCCATCCGCACTCCACCGAAGATGGTTCGCAACACCTTCCGTTCAAAAACACCTAGTGCGCTTTTATCCTCCGCAAGCATTGTCCAGGACTCGTGCCCGTAGAGGATAACCGGTCTAATCAGCGTTTTGTAGATAGTTAACTTCGTACGACGGCGAATTTTGCTCGATCGAAGCGTCCTGCGCAGTCCAAGCACGATTTCCTGACAATATGCGTCTCTGAATTTTTCTGCTGGTGTCATTATCGGCAGTCACCAGTGAGCCCAAGTACACGAACTCGTCGACCATTTCGATTTCATCACCACCAATCAGAACTCGTAATGGGTGGCTGACGTTATCTTCTCTCGAGCCCCTGCCTTTCATGTACTTTGTCTTTGACACATTGATGTCTAGTCCGATCCGCATGGCCTCAGCTTTTAGTCCGATGTACGTATCTTCCATCTTCTCAAAGTTGCGTGCTATAATATCAATATCATCAGCGAAACCAAGTAGCTGGACGGACTTTCTGAAAATCGTGCCACTCGTGTCTATCCTCGCTCTTCTTATCACACCCTCCAAAGCAATGTTGAATAGCAGACACGAAAGGCCATCACCTTGTCGTAGCCCTCTGCGAGTTTCGAAGGGACTCGAGTTTATCCCCGATACTCGAACAACGCACATCACTCGATCCATCGTAGCCTTGACCAATCGTATCAGTTTGTCCGGGAATCCGTAGTCGTGCATGATTTTCCATAGCTGTTCTCGATCGATTGTGTCGTAGGCTGATTTGAAATCGATGAATAAGTGATGTGTGGGCACATTGTATTCGCGGCACTTTTGCAACACCTGGCGGATGGCGAACACTTGGTCCGTGGTAGCGCGTTCGCCCATAAATCCTGCCTGATATTGTCCCACGAATTCGTTTGCAATCGGTGAAAGTCGACGGCATAAGATTTGGGAGAGTACCTTGTAGGCGGCGTTCAGCAGAGTTATCGCGCGGTAATTGCAGCAATCCAGCTTATCGCCCTTTTTGTCGATGGACACACGATTCCATCCATCCATTCCTCCGGTAAAATCTCGTCCTCCCAGATCTTGGTAACGACCCAGTGCAGTGCTTTCACTAGTGCATTACCACCGTGTTTTAGTAGCTCGCTTGGTAGTTGGTCAACGCCAGCGGCCTTATTATTTTTCAACCGGCTTACCACCTCCTCCACTTCTTGGAGGTCTGGGACCGGCAGTTCATCGTCCTCCGCACGCGTTCCCAAGTTCGTTACCGCGCCGCTACTTTCGTATTCCGCCACATCGCCATTGAGGTGCTCGTCGAAATACTGCCGCCACCTCTCGATCACCTCACAGTCGTTCGTGAGAAGATCCCCGTTGGTGTCCTTGCACATATCGGCCTGTGGCACATGGCCTCTGCGCGAACGGTTCACCTTCTCGTAGAACTTCCTTGTGTCATTAGCACGGAACAGCTGTTCCATCGCTTCGCGATCTCGGTCTTCCTGTTGGCGTTTTTTTTCTACGGGATACCGAGTTTAGTCTGTTCCGCGCCTGTCTGTATCGCTCCTCGTTTGCTCTCGTGCGGTGTTGCAGCTTGCTCGCCCAAGCTGCATTCTTCTCGGCCACTAACTGTTCACATTCGTCGTCGAACCAGTCGTTCCTCACGTTCGGAGCCGCCGTACCTAGCATTGCTGATGCAGTGCTACCTATGGCAGAACGGATGTCTCTCCAGCCATCTTCAAGAGTAGCTGCACCAAGCTGCTCTTCCATTGGTAGTGCCACTGCCAACTGCTGCGCGTAATTTTGGGCTACTCCAGTATCCCGGAGCCGCGCGATGTTAAACCGCGACCGCGACGTTAGGTAGCCACCGTCGAAAGTTTTGAGCGCATGCATACAGCAACCAAGTGGTGGTCCGAATCTATATTCGCACTGCGGTAGGTGCGAACATTGTTGATGTCCGAGAAAAATTTTCCGTCGATCAAAACGTGGTCGATTTGGTTTTCGGTCTGTTGGTCAGGTGATCTCCAGGTGGCTTTGTGGATATCCTTGCGGGGAAAGAAGGTGCTTCTGACTACCATTCCTCGGGAGGCCGCAAAGTTGACACACCGTTGGCCGTTGTTATTCGATGCGGCATGCAGGCTGTTCGGCCCGATTACCGGTCGGTACATTGCCTCCCTTCCTACCTGGGCATTCATGTCCTCGATGACAATTTTTACGTCTCTGCGTGGGCAGCCGTCATAGGCTTGTTCCAGCTGCACGTAGAACGCTTCTTTCTCGTCCTCGGGTCTCCCTTCATGTGGGCAGTGCACGTTGATGATGCTGTAATTGAAAAAACGGCCTTTAATTCTCAACTTACACATCCTAGCGTTGATCGGCTGCCACCCAATCACTCGCTGACGCATCTTGCCCAGCACTATACAGCCAGTTCCCAGCTCGTTCGTTGTGCCACAGCTTTGGTAGAAGGTAGCCGCTCGATGTCCGCTTTTCCACACCTTCTGTCCCATCCAACAAAGCTCCTGCAGCGCTACGACGTCGAAGCTGCGAGGATTTAGTTCGTCGTATATTATCCTGTCGCAGCCTGCGAAACCTAGCGACTTGCAGTTCCAAGTTCCAAGTTTCCAATCGTAGTCCTTTTTTCGTTGCGTGGGTCTATGCCGATTGTTCCGGGTCGTATTCTCTCCTGTATCATTCGTAATAGGTGTTTTACGGGCGGCTTATTAGGCCTGCGCCAACCCCCTGTCTCGCCGGAGGATCATCGTGCTTGCTCTGTTTAACGTCCCAACTAGCACTAGGACGATCCCGTTGGTGGGGTTGCCACCTTGGATTTAGCTGGACGGGATACAGCATTTCATACTCAGCCGCTGGATACCAGAACAGACGCTGTTTGAAGCCACTCCTAACATGGAGTACAGACGCTCCGACATCCTCTAAAGAGGACCCCCTTCCCTGTCAGCATACGACCAAGGTCCCACCGGGGTTGGTTACCCGATCTTTCCTATGGTTGCTCGTACCCCAGCCGGCACCGCGAGGAGGTAGGGATAGGAGTTACTGGACAAGAGGCTAAGAACCACATTGGGGCCTGAATTGCGCATTGTCCAGTCGTTTACCAACCAAAATCTTTATTCATTGCCATTACAGAAGATTCGCAGTGTATTTTCTTTTGCTTTTGTATACCATTAATTTTGACATTTATCAAAGGAGGACTACCAATATTGCTTGAAGAAGTAACATGCATATCTGACCGTTTATCCGAAACATCTAATTTTAAATTTAGGTCCTGTGGTTTCATATACTCGAGGTCAGATATGCTTCCCTTATTGCTATCAGGGTTAAAATTTTTAGCAAAAGCCTCGTCGCTATTAACAGAAAACGATTTAAAGTTATTTTTAGTCATTTCCCATGTCAAAAGAATTTTTTCAGCTAAAACGAGTGTCAATTTATGCTCATTTAGCAATCTTCTCCGTAAATCATCATCTAGCACACCTGCCACAATCCTGTCTAATATAGCTTGGTCTTTGCGAACACCGAATCCACAAAGCTCTGCCTGATACCGGAGATATAACAAATAATCTTCGTAAGACTCATTTGGTTGTTGGTTACGAGTATTGAATCTTAGACGCTGAATCATATCCAATTCACATTTATCAAAACTAGTAATCAAATTTGAAATTAGTTCATCATACGGAACATTGTCAAAATATTCTACCACATACATGAATTTTAATTGTGCCAAAATTACTGAGCCTCCAATTGTTATGAGGTAAGCTATTTTATCTTTGCCATTTTCTATTTTGTTAGCAATAAAAAAATATTTCAACCTTTCCGCCCAACTTTTGAAGCAAGTACCTGTGTGATACGGCTCAATATTAACGAAAACGTTCGCCATGTTGTATAATTTAATAATAATTTTATAAATATTATTAACAGTCCTAGTTATTTAAATTTTCCAAAATTAGAAAAAAAACGTTGACTCACCGCAGAAAAAATTCCTACCGGCTTTATTGTTCGCCAACCTTAGCGAAACTTGATTTCTGTATTCGATTTTTGTTTGCCGCCAACTTCAGCGAAAATGTTGTCCTCTGGTCGCACTGCCGTTCTACTCCAAAAAGATAAAGAAAACGATTAATATAAAGAAACCAAAATGACTTTCCTAAACAATGGGAGCACTAGCGTATACATAAAACAAAATGGCTTTGCTACACAAAGAAAGCGTCGGTTTTTCCAATCGAGGAAACAAGTATATATGAGGTTCAATTATATTCACAATTGGGATATTTCCCTTTCAATTCTATTCACCAGTTTATTAGTTTAGAAAATAATTTGCTTACTTGCAGAGCACACTATGCTTGCCTCACAGCGAGAAAGTGAGTTCCACCAGCTGTATAGAGAGTTCCAACCAGGGTTTCTAAGAACAACTCACGCCGCCGAATTTCCTCGTCGCCAGTTATAATATATCCGAAAAGGGTTGTCTAAAGGAGCCAAATAGATTCCGTACAAACTGCTTTTAATCTGGAAGATGTTCAGCCTTCAATTCACAAATTGGTTTTCGGACAAGAACGCACTAAAAACACTTCTAGCTGGTGTAAGTCTTGGAAATCAACTGAGCAACTCGGCACAGCCTAGTTGCCAGTTCTTATATTTTTAATCGATCATTTTTGTACTCTTATTTCAACTTATTCATAATGCAGTTTATCGATTATACTTAAATTTAGTACATAACAGACACCAGCAGAGAAATTCAGAGACGCATGCTGTCAGGAAATCGTGCTTACATTGTACTGCGCAGGACGCTTCGATCGAACGAAATTCGCCGTACGAAGTTAACTATCTACAATACGCTGATTAGACCGGTTATCCTCTACGGGTACGAGTCCTGGACAATGCTTGCGGAGGATCAACGCGCACTAGGTGTTATTGAACGGAAGGTGTTGCGAACCATCTTCGGCGTAGTGCGGATGGAAGACGGTACAAGGAGAAGGCGAATGAACCATGAACTGCACCAGTTGCTGGGAGGACCAACCCTCGTCAAAACGGTCTGGCGGTTACGGTGGGCCGGGCATGTTGTTAGAATGTCGGAGAACAACCCGGCTAAAATGATTCTCGATAATGATCCGACCGGTATAAGAAGAAGAGGCGCGCAGCGGGCAAGATGGATCGATCAAATTGAGGACGACCTGTGGACCTTTCGCAGCTACCGGGGCTGGTGGCGAATAGCCATGAATCGAGTTGAATGGAGACGCATCCTGTATACAGCAGAGACAAGCGTGGTCTATGACTGAAAGAATAAGAGTAAGTAAGTATGTTTAAACTACGTAAGCCGTGCCGTAACGAAACCGGTATTTCCCCAACTCTGTTGATGAGGAGTGTTAAAAGAGCATTTCCCTAAGATACAAAATTGACAATGTTCCATGATATTGGAAAAGTTTCGTGACACGCGTTATCCTTAGTTACAAATTCCTGTAGGATTGCTGTTGTTACTAATTTTCACACCCCTCAGCGGGGGATCAACGATTTCAGACGTAGATCATGTCATGTCTTATCTTGATCATATGTGGTTTTCCTCCACCAAGATCAAAGATGATCGAATCATCCAATCATTGAACTTACCTGAATCAAGAATCGTTTTAGCTCAAAATCACTACCGATTATGTGTGACGGAATATCAGTACCGATTTTGATTGATCTTGAAAAGATCAAATCAGAAGTGATCTTTATTGGCAAATATCACAAGCGATCTTCTTCGGCAGTGATCTCGATTTGATGATGTTTTGATCTTTATTTTCCCAACCCTGTATGCTACACGAAGGATATATTACTCCCTAGCCAAAGAAATAATATATCTGTGTACCCCTAGGAGGATTGAAAAAGATGATTTAAATGATTCATCAATTCCAATCAAATACTTTTGTCAAATTATATAGTTAATATTAATAAAAAAATTCGATGGCTTTGTAGTTTTAGGGATATTTTTTAATCTAATGACAGCATGTAATAAATCGTTTTTTCTCTCATATATGTATGTTTTGTCATACATATTGAGTATGTATTGAGATGAATTTTATTTATTCTGAATTCGTGACATGTGATATAGGGGAGATGGGGGTCTTTGTTGCAGTGATAATTTGTGACAAAGGAAGGGTGGGGAGTCAAAAATTGCCAAAAAATGCTTGACGTCTTTTATCGACAGCCCCTTAGGTATCTTTGAACATTTTTTAGATTTTTTTTCAAAATCAGGTTATTTTTAAACTGCTTTATATAACATTGAGGCAAACGAAAAAAATCCGATTCTTGTATTTGACAGAAAATATTTTCGAAAATGTTTATAAAAAAAGGCGGAGGAGATATTTTTTTATTTTTTTTAAAATTATGTTCAAACATTGGGTTTTTTCATTTAAAAATATTCGTATCATGTAAGTCATTTATTAGCTATATATAAAAATAAGGTATTTTTGTCTTCTAAAGTGTTAAATTAATTCAAGTGCATATTCGGGAAGAAATCGTTCTGCATTTTTCTGGGAATGCAGAATGGTGTCGCTTTTTGCATTTTGGCACCTGCAGATCGTTCAGCATCCATTCGGGGATGCAGGACGATTCATTTCCTTATGTGTTGTGCTGTTTTCCCACCTCACCCAATTCCAAATTCCCTTATATGTTATTTTTATCCTTCCCTTCCCATCAGAAAGTTGATGAGAAGCTACGGCAAGGCACAAATCTCCAAATAACTAGGGGAACATTCGACTTGAGCCAATTAGTTTTGATAACATATGTGTAGGGTTTCATTCAGTGAATAGCATTCAAACAAAGAGGTTGTTTTTCGAGACGAAGACAATTGTAAGCTGCAAATAGATTGGTTAGTTGGTGCTAATCGCAAAGGCTGCTGCAAAGCCAATATTCGGGGCGATTCCAGTTTCATAAGTACCTGAAATAGTGGAACTCACTTCACTGAGAAAGATGGCCTAACCGATTTGAGAACTATTTCATTTTGTAGGTTACACTAGTTCATGCACTAGCTTTCATGTTTTTCAAAAATCAAACAAAACTGAATACATTTTTTATATGAGAATAAGGGAGATATGAGAAAGGCATCATCACACCACTAGGTGGATGAAAACAGGTTTTACTTAATTTCGTGTGATTTATTGTGCTAAATTCGGAATTCTACTTTTTCTTAATTCTTTACTAATATAAAATTCAAATAATTTTCGAATTCTATACATTCCGAAATAATTCTAAGTTTGTGATATTTAAAGTTAAATATTCTATAGATTATAAATGATGTCGTTTAGGATAGCGGAAAATTGAAGATATATGTTTTTGTTCTTAATTGCTTGTAAAACAAAAATCAAGCAATATTTTTTTTAAATTGTAATTGATTTCTTTTGCCATGGGTTAGTATATGGAATTCATATAATTTTACGTTCTATTTCTTATTGTACAAAGCCATTGAAAATTTTTGTGTTGTCACCAAATTTATTTTAATAATAAAAAACAAATTCTACGTCTCTTTGAAACATATGAAATCAACACAGATTCCAATATTTTCACTTTGATTTGCAGAAACGTTGGAGCGCAATGTATATCATATATTTAGAAATTTCCGATCTTCTAAAGATTTTTTGAGATTTTACGGAAAACCTAGAACAAAAAAACCTAATTTTAGTAGTTATCAATTCCGTTGTGCATAAAAATTGTTTAGATCTTTCTTCCAATACAAAAATCTAATTATTTTTAGAGTTTAGATATATTTACCAAAATTTTTAAGATTTTCAGTGAAATCCAAGTTTCAGTTTTTTTGTAAATTTTGTTTATAATAAATTTCCAACTAAAATAATAAAAAATATATGTCATAGAATTTAAAAGTTTTGATTTGATTTTGTTTGGCAAAATTTTCCCAATAATAGAAATTCTCTGTATTTGTACCAAATTTATTGAGATTCTTTGAATGGATATATAATTTTGGAGTTATGACTCGGTAAAGTTGAAGTATGCAATATTTTTTATGCGACGTTTATGCCAAAGGAAAGAAAATGGGAAAGCAGATAGGGCATATTGGGCGCGTGAAAAAAAACTAGGAACAGGAAAAATCAATTTTCATTGATTTTTCTTTACCAATAATCTCCTACAAAGTTTTTGAATCAATCTACGAAATTCACTAACTCGAGGGTGTAAAATTTATTGAGATTCGTTGAAAAACAGCTGAGCTATGACAGTGCAAAATTACCGTTCCAACTTTTTTGAGGCTTGGTATTTGGAGTGTTAAGGACGATGAAACCAAGTCCCTGCTAGGCCGCCATGTTTTTGTGACTGTTTGCGCACATTAACGTTTGTGGTTTGTCGGAATTATATGCACGAGGAAAACCTGATTCGCGGTGAAACATGAACACACAAATATTTGTACTTAACTCAAATGATTTATTCTGTTCAGTATTATTACAACTGGAATGATGACAATTACTAGGAATTGTCTATCTTGACTAACGTTCACATTTTAACTAGCTGTAGTACTGAGTTGACTGACTCTAGATTCTAGACCGTCGACTGACTAGTTTACTTTCTGAAGAAGAACACCCCTTGAGGCTACTGGTGGTTCAGTTTATATAGGTTGTCTACATTTTTATATGAACACAATTTAACTGTACAGGAAATGACCGGCATCTGTAACGCAATAATGAAAGCTACACTTAGTTCCGTAACGTTAGCTGCCTGTCGTTATCCCTAATTCTGTCTATCATTATGACTAATCGGTTTCTGTTGTGTGTACAGTAAAGCTTACTTAAACTGTCTTCTGAGACCTACCTACTTTGGCGTAAACATACCGCCCGCCTTGAAAGACTATGCTTTCAACAAACTCTAATCTGATTTGAGATATTAAACTATCTGCTCTGTTCCTGTTACAATTGAGAGTGTGTACTACTGTTAACTGGCTGCTGTTATCATATATCTAGAATTATTTCACGAGTTCTATTTGCCTGACTATCCTATACATTACAAATTCTCTGTAATTTCTATTCACACTAACTTTGGTGTGCTGCTTGCTGGTACTCGATGATCCTTTGGTGAACCATGGGCGTCGAGGACGGGAGACTTGAATTCGACTCCGTCAACTGCTATGCAGCCGGCGTCGATAAAACAAGACCCGAGCGACTCCGCTGGTTCCATCTCTGGTAATGCTGCTACAATTGCAGACTGTTGACCGAGTCAGAGTGACTCAAACGTTGACCTTGAATAAACGATGTAACAAGACCGATGCTGACTGTGTTTTCCGCCGTAAACACACGAAGAAGAATCCGATAACCGAAAAAGCTGATGAACGAGATGTTGTTTCTGACGAGATGTCCTGAAGAACTGAGCATGCCTTGCTTCAGACGAAAACATGTTGTTTCTGAACGATGAATGAACTGATGATCTCGTTGACTGAAGTCCTATGCAGAACTATTTGGATTGCTAAGAATTTGTTGGCTGAATTTCCTCCGTTGACCTCCTCCACTATACTACTTAAATTGCCGAACGTTCACCTTCTGTATTCGTTCCTTTGACCTCCTCCACACTTCGTAGACTTGATGCCACAATCCGTATCATGACGCAGAGCTACGTCGCTCAGCAAAGTTTCAATGGTGTCACACTTCACACCTGCACTAGGACGGGAACCGGATAAATATCTGCATTTTCCAACTACAAAGCGTACTTAATTTGAGTTATTGTTGGGATGGTAGTTCCGATCACCTTGACCAAAACTGGGCCATCCCTGATTGCTTCGTTGCTGGGACCTCGAAACCACTTCTGTTATGTGGTTATCAATCGCTGAATTGACTGCTGTAGATCGACTGGCAGAAGAATGTATCGCAGACGTGAACTGCTGTAGATCGAACTGGCAGAAGAACGCATCGCAGACGTGAACTGCTGGAGGTGGAGGGGTGGAGTGGCGATGTGCACTCCATTAACTGTAACTCCACTGTTGTTGCTGAATTGCTTCCTAGACCGAAGATGATTTTATGCTGCTGGACTGGTGAGGTAGATGAAAACTTGGAAATATGCAACGACCATGAACCGTTGAGCTGTAGATGAGCTAAAAAATGTTCCGATGATGTTGACACGATTTTCGATGTGCTTGGGAACATCCTGTTTGACGTGAATGACGATCTGGGAACCTCAACCATTGTGTCCCGATGTCCTTGAACCGTGCTGATGGTTATGATGTGAAATAGCTGAAATGTAATAATCTGTACGAGCACGTTGGCGATTGAAATGAAACAAAATGGGTACTTAACTGCTGTCAAGTCCCAGCCGGGGGTTCTACGAACCCACCGACGAGGCTTGTGCTCTTTACAGATGCTACAGGAACTGCTCGATTCCCCCGAGCTTGGGCCAGAAACTCGTCTGGCGACTCTTTCTCCCGAATAAGGACCGGATTTACAACCGGCGAAGTATATCTGATGATCGATGAAGTTGATAATCGCCGCAACTGCTTGTGTTGTGACGCTGACAGAATCGCTTTCTCTAAAGTATAATGGTTGACGCTAACGTAAAGTGCTCCGACTATTACTGGACCGATGAAGTTTCGAGTATCTTGGATACTCCCGATGATATGAGACAACAGTGTCTCTCAGAATTTCAATGCGTTGACGTAATAGTAATCTGTGTTGATTGACGACGAATTTCCTAATAGAACTGTTGGTATCACTGGAATTTTCCTGATGGTTCCAATTACTGTACTGCTGCTGTGTTGGCTTCCGAAAAGCTCCGCTGGGCACAGTCCCACGGACTGGAATTGCAACATTTCCTCAATGCTGTAATTATCAACAGCTTGCTTGTTGATCCAATAAATTCTAAAATGGTATTTAGCATTCGCGAAATTACTGGATCTCAATCCAGTTCTGCTGCTTCACACAAGCAACAGTGACTCTTCAAGCCCTGATGGTTGACTGCCGAACTTGGATGAATAGCTCTCAATTTCGATAGGACGATGTTTTGAGTACCTTGGACAAACAGATACTCCCGATGTTATGAGACAAGGCTGTCTCTCAGAATTCGAATAACTAATTCGACGTAATGATGAACTGTTGACTGGTGACAAAGTTCCTATTCGCGCTGTTGGTACTACGATGAATTTCGTGAAGGTTCCAATTACTGGACTGCTGCTGTGTTGCCTTCCGAAAGGTTCCGCTGGGCTCCGACCCACGGACTGGAATTCCAACGTTTCCTCAATGTTGGAATTATCAACAACTTGTTTGTTGATCCGATGAATACGATGACGTTATGGAGGTGCATTCGCGAAATTACTGGATCTCAATCCAGCTCTGCTGCTTCACGTAAGCAACAGACTGCAATGGCTCTGTCAGCCCTGATGGTTCACTGCAGAACCTGATTGAATGGCGGTCGATTCAATCCGAGAGAATGCACCTGTGTTTAGTGAGGACGAATACCATCACCGCTGTAGTACTTCCAGCTGAACTGTCTTTGCTTAGCGAAAATTAGTCTCCCATGCTGGGATGACCTCCGAGAATATCAAAAGCAAATGCTCGGGAAGGATTATGCTCGTTTTGTGGATAGGACCGAGTGAATTGATGTCGTGAGACCATTTTCGAGCTTCAGAATGGTCACTAGGTGCTCGAACAAAGCATGAAGATTATGATAACCTATAAGCTAATGCATACCATCATTTGAAGGTAGGTGAAGAATGGTGCGATGCATCTGATCGAAAGTATAAATTTGATCGAATAAGATTCCGTACTGCCGTCAGCGGACTGAATGAAGAACTCATTTGATTCGAACGCTCTAAGCGTCATCCGTAGACCCAAGATATGCTTATTCATGGCTCAGATAAGAGGAGAAAATATTCGACGAATTCATGATATTTATTAAACGAAATAGAATTCAGCTTGAGTTAACACTCCATGGAGAAAAAACATATAATGGTACTGTTTTCTGTCGACCCTTGTTACCTCGCTGCATGGAGCAGGGTGTGATGTTTTGCATTGCATCGCATACATCGCGATTCCTGTTGGCAGTCCGTCTCGAAATGAACAGCACTGAAGCAGTTTCGACAGATTTTCTTTCTGTCCACAAATTCCAATTTGCTTATTGGTGATAACTTAAAAAACTCCTCACATCGGAATAGAAAATGACGTTCGCTGCAGAAGTGACATTGCGGCGGTACAATTCGAGCAGCCGGATTAGTGCGCCTTGCCGTAGAATCCTTTGTCCGTTCAATTATTACCTTTTTCGTTGAGCGTACTTTCAACAACAAATGAAGATATGTTTCTTCCAATTCGTCATCTGCGTTGTGAACTGTCCCCTTCTCACCGCTTGTACGTGATGCACTCTGCCGCCAACACCTTTCGATTAATTCTGCAGACGACTTCAACCACTCTAACTCCTTGAGGGAAGGAGGTCCACAACTTGCAATCTGTTGCGCTATTGCTAATAGCTGTTTGGCTGACTCACGCTGTGCTGCCAGAGCAGCCTTTACTGGACTGATGTGGTCCATTTTATCCCGAAATTCCACACAACCGAACTGCACAATGTTTTGCTGGTTTTGCTTGAGCACGTTTTTTTGATCTCACCGTTTATGTGACAGTTGTTCGAAGTTAATGAAAAACAACAAACCTATTGACTGACGTCTCACTGATGGGCGAAGAATCGGTCTCAATCGGGCGAATATGGAATGCATGTGTACCCAGGGCGGTTAAGTAAAGGTGTACACATTTGATTTTCAATGAGGTGATTCGAACTAGAACTTTATTAGGTTGACTGTGTCTGTGCTTGGATATCGGTTCACTCAGTTAATTTCTTCGCAAGATGGCTGTGCCGCCATTACTGTTCTGCTTGATCACATGTCACACATAATTTTTACGATGTTTTATATGTAACATAACACTTTTTACACAGATTTGAGTGTTTTAGAATTGCCGTTTTTATCGAGCATAATTAATTTCGCCGCATTTTTGACGGACTCAAAGACACATACAAAACACAGACTGATACGAGTTGCTGCCAGTTCAGACAACATTTAACTAACTGTATGGAACGACAATGAAGGTCGTTGTGAGGATTGCAATGGCGATTTCACCTTAACATTTCTGCCTTTGCCGTACAGTGACTGTAGGTTCTTCATTTTAAACGTGATCGCGCATGATTTGTAAAAATCGATTTGATGTTCACAGAAAGTATAACGAACACGGATGGTACTGATGGTTCGTTTCATGTTGGCACTGACAGTGATTTTCTGATTCCGCATTTCGACCGGCGCGATAGATTTTCGTTACTTATTCCGACGATCCGGCTCGAAGGACCAAAATGTTTGCGCACATTAACGTTTGTGGTTTGTCGGAATTATATGCACGAGGAAAACCTGATTCGCGATGAAACATGAACACACAAATATTTGTACTTAACTCAAATGATTTATTCTGTTCAGTATTATTACAACTGGAATGATGACAATTACTAGGAATTGTCTATCTTGACTAACGTTCACATTTTAACTAGCTGTAGTACTGAGTTGACTGACTCTAGATTCTAGACCGTCGACTGACTAGTTTACTTTCTGAAGAAGAACACCCCTTGAGGCTACTGGTGGTTCAGTTTATATAGGTTGTCTACATTTTTATATGAACACAATTTAACTGTACAGGAAATGACCGGCATCTGTAACGCAATAATGAAAGCTACACTTAGTTCCGTAACGTTAGCTGCCTGTCGTTATCCCTAATTCTGTCTATCATTATGACTAATCGGTTTCTGTTGTGTGTACAGTAAAGCTTACTTAAACTGTCTTCTGAGACCTACCTACTTTGGCGTAAACAGTGACCATCATCTTTTCCGCAAAGACGAAAACAACGAAGAAGTATGTAAACATAAACAAAAAATTGTTCATGCTAAATATCTGTGATTTGTTGAAAAAAAGTTGATTTTTACATGTTTGATTATGAATGTGATATCGTTATGAAACGTGCGGTGCCAAATTGCAATACTGTCTTTCACAATCGATGAAGTGTTGTATTTGTTTACTTTGCTAGCTTTGAAGGTCCTGAAGGGCCGAGATGTTGATTACGATAGCACTGGCTAGAGCGCCTTATAGTCCAATCTACGTGCGAATGTGTTGGTGTGGCTATTCTCAGCAGTTGAAAGGTTAATGCTAGTGTGAGTATGTCGAAATAACCCAGTGAATTTTGTCGAGCCGCATCGTGCCAATTAGTGAAGACATATATGCAATAAAAAACACTGCAATGCCAAGAGAACAGTTGAGAAAGACATAAAATCGTCCATGAAACTCTATATCACGCAATGGAACTGTCTTCTACTTGGTTCATTAGTTCATAGCTTACGAAATTCTATATGCATTTTTCGCAGTGTATGATTATGAGTCAAAAATGTTTTACCTCAGTGTAGAATTGAACCCACAACAAACTTTGACTTCGACTCGCACACATCCTAATTTCGTATATGAATAGATCTGCGCACTCTGCATCGGTGTGAGTAACAGAGACGTCAAATTGCTCAATTGTTGCCACCGAGCTAAATGAAACCGATAAAACAAAACATTGTACACGCTAAGGAAAAAGTAATCATTTACGAATGATTTTTAACCACCTTGACCTAAACCTGGGGATAGTCATAAATTACTAATGCCCCGTTTACACTTCTGCTGGCTGCCAGCATGCTGGTGTCAGTGTACTGCCCTCTTAGGAAAAAAACGTTCAACGGTGGTCCTTCGTTGGTCTAATACTTTGGATCATTGGAACACAGTTGAACGTTTTTTCTTAAGAGGGCAGTACACTGACACCAGCATGCTGGCAGCCAGCAGAAATGTAAACGGGGCATAAAGGCGCTTTAGTCATTAAATAACTAATCGATGTTAACTTGAAAAATGGTTAAATTTTAATCATTTGCGGGATTGTACGGTAACAACAAAATGGTTAATCTTAAATCATTTGCTAAACTGTAATAGATTGGAAAAATGATTATTTTTAGACCATTTTCAGAAATAAATTCGATTGAGAAAATCATTAATTTTCAGTCGTACACTGGTTAATTTTAAAGCACTTTGCAGAATTATTAGTCAACGGGAGAAAGGTTTTTTGCCTTTCTCATATAGAAAGGTTATGCAATCACTGTGAAAACCGACTTTTGAACAGAGGCCCGGAGGGCCGAGTGTCATATACCTTTCGATTCAGTTCGTCGAGTACGCAAAATGTGTGTGTGTGTATGTGTGTGTATGTGCGTATGTGTGTATGTAACGTTTTTTTGCACTAACTGTTCTCGGAGATGGCTGAACCGATTTTCACAAACTTAGATTCAAATGAAAGGTCTTGTGGTCCCATACAAAATTCCTGAATATTATTTGGACCCGACTTCCGGTTCCGGAATTATGGGGTAAAATGTGCAAAAAATTGTCAAAATAAGTGCACTAACTTTTCTCAGAGATGACTGAATCGATTTTCACAAACTTAGATTCAAATGAAAGGTCTTGAGGTTCCATACAAAATTCATGAATATTATTTGGATCCGACTTACGGCTCGGGATTTATGGGGTAAAATGTGCAAAAAAAAAATATGTGTTTTAACTTTTCTCATAGATGGCGCGACCGATTTTCACAAACTTAGGTTCAAATGAAAGGTCCTATGGTCCCATGCGTTATTCCTGAATTTCATGCGGACCCGACTTCCGGATCCGGAAATATAGGGTAAAGTGTGTTAAAAATTTTATACCATCACTGAAAATGGGGAAAAACCTTTAAAAAAATTCTAAATCGACCTCAAATCTTTTCCAATTTGATGGTTTTTATCAGTAGACGGTCAAAAAAATCGATTTCGGTTATTCTTTTAAGAATCGAAGAAATTTTTTTTTTGCCTTTCTTATAGAAAGGATATGCAATTACTGTGAAAACCGACTTTTGAACCGAGGCCCGGAGGGCCGAGTGTCATATACCACTCGACTCAGTTCGTCGAGTACGCAAAACGTTTATGTGTGTATTTGTCTGTATGTGTGGTGTGTGTGTATTTGTGTGTGCGTATGTGTGTATGTAACGTTTTTTGCACTAACTTTTCTCGGAGATGGCTGAACCGTTTTTCACAAACTTAGATTCAAATGAAAGGTCTTGTGGTCCTATACAAAATTCCTGAATATTATTCGGATCCGACTTCTGGTTTCGGAGTTATGGGAAAAAATGTGTTCTAACTTTTCTCATAGATGGCGCGACCGATTTTCACAAAATTAGGTTCAAATGAAAGGTCCTGTGGTCCCATACGTAATTCCTGAATTTCATCAAGATCCGACTTCCGGATCCGGAAATATAGGGTAAAGTGTGTTAAAAATTTTATACCATCACTGGAAAGAGCGAAAAACCGTAAAAAGTTTTCTAAATCGACCTCAAATCTTTTCCAATTGATAGTTTTTATCGGTAGACGGTCAAACAAATCTATTTCGGTTATTCTTTTAAGAATCAAAGAAAAATAATTCTGAAGAATTCCTCAGTATTATATATGATAGTATGATTGATATGAGAAAGGCATCATTACACCACTAGGTGGATTTAAACAGGTTTTTATTTGAGGGTCAGTATAAGAAAAACATAACTGTTGATCTGAAATTTTTATTTTTAAGCAATACATTTATCGGAAGTGTTATCGTTGTATTACATTTCATTTTGATTTCACAAAAAATGTTTGAAGCTTGGTTATCAATTAAGATGCCTTCTTGGCCTGCAGAAATATGCGTGCAAAAAAATAATACGTTACTGAAACGAGAATTCTTGAATGTCTAATCTAATCAATACTAATAATTAGTTATCAAATTCATCATCTGAGCCTAAAATTACTCTTTCGTAATCTAAAATTGAACTGCAAAGTTTATTTACCGACGTTCGTTTGCTCGATGTCATTATTTTGTACCCAGTGATATAAAGGAAATCAATTAATTTATATAACTGAGCTGGCGGTTTCACATGTAATACAATGAATGCTTTTACAAGAACATCGATACATGATATCATGTTGTCCCTGCATCTGATCAATTCACCGTCCATATACCTTATGATCAAAAAAGAACCGGAATTTTCATTTTAAAACTCCCGCGCTTGTCCAATCGGTAAACTTTTATTCTCTCAACGTTGGCAACACTTTTATACACATTCTGTCAAATTTTGACGCATATCGTACGATTAGTTTTTGTTTGGCGTCTATATAAAGAAGTTGAATAATTTTCGTGGCTATTTTTATAATGGATGAAAATTTAGAACAACGTGTGTGCATCAAATTTTATGTTGCAAATTGATTTAAGTTTTCCGAAACGTTGAAAATGTTAGAAAAGGCCTTTGGTGAATCGTGTCTAGGAAAAACACAGGCACACGAGTGGTATAAACGCTTCAAAGGTGATCGTACAAGCTTGGATCATGATGAGATCCCTGGCTGCCCAACAACATCTGTTACTGAAGAAAACATTGAATCGGCGAAGCAAATCGTGTTGCAAAATCGTTCTGTACCGATTAGAGAGATTGCTGTGTTGTTGGGCATCTCTTATGGATCAGTTGAACACATTTTAACTGTAGAGGTGTGCGAAACAGCTCATATTGGTGAGCAGCTCCGAACCGATCAGCTCACCAAAATGAATCGATTCGATTGATCAGCTCTTTTCAATGGTTAATTTCGTGAACCGTTTTCCTTGCACCGTGAGAGATAAGATTTATCACTGATATCTCATTCAATTCGTTAAAAAATGATAGATACAGATATAGAAGAAACTTGATGCTAACATTTCTTCTTGTTTAGAACTCGCTCTTCAAGAGCCGAAGCCCCTTTCACAATGCGGCAAACTGGGTAGCAAATGAGTGAGTTGGTGAGCTGCGGTTCTTTTAAAAAGAGCTGTGAGCTGTCAGGTCTCTTTTGTGATTCGATTCATTGGAACAGCTCAGGAGCGAATTGCCCATCGCTATTTAACTGATGTTTTGGGTTTGAAACGCGTCGCTTCTCAGCTGGTGCAAAAAAAGCTGTATTTCATTCAAAAACAGCGTCGTGTTGATGTGGCCAAAGAGATGATTTCCAACGCAGATAGTGACCCCACTGTAGGAAATAGTCCTGAAAAAAGAAAATAAACAATTTACAATAAATACCTTGAGTGTTGTGTAGAGAAGCATGTTACGGTCGAAATTCAGCTTAAAACGAGCGAAGAGTGAGCGGTATTTTCCATGATTGACTACGTCGGTCGATTGACGGTACCACAAAATGCTTCCGATTCGTTTGCTAGTTGTATTTGAACTGAACTCTACTCTACTGATTATTACATAATTTCCCGTATAACATTGATTAAGCCATGTATATGTTTTAACGAAAGAACACCAATGAAAGGAACAGTGGAAACTGAAACTACGCAAGGTTTGTATAAACTTGTTTTGCGAAACTAAATTACTCTAACCAGCAACATCACCACCACCTTGAAATGTCAGCTTCAATCAATAAAATAAACAGCTAAATCTGAATCCAACTTTTCCTCTTTCTGTAACTCTATCCAGTCGAAATGAGACTTAATTTCTATTTAATTTATTCCACAGGCATGCTATCACATCACTGCAGCGATTCACTATTCGTTTCGATGCGATTCGTTCTCTGTTGTAGGTTCTTCCTGTGTAGGTAAAATGCAGATTTTTACTACTGGCCGCTGAACAATACCTTTGGCAGTGCGAAGAGTGACAACTCGTGTGAGATCATCAGGTCCAGGATGAATGTCGATGATTCGAGCCAGTGGCCATTTCAAGGGTGCTTGAAATTCATCGAGAATTACTGCTAATAGTCCGGGTTTTATATTCACATTTGCTGCGTGGACTCTAGTGTCTCGCTGCAGTTCCTGCAAGTATTCCATTCGCCACCGGTGCCAAAATTGCTGATGCAACAATTGCATTCGCTGATAATGATCGAGACGGTTGACTGGAATACATCGTAAATCCGGATTTCGCATAGCGCGCATACTGGCGCCGATTAAAAAATGTGCTGGCGTGAGTGCATTGAGATCGTTCGGGTCTTCCGATAAAGGAGTCAGCGGGCGGGAGTTCATGCTGGCTTCGATTTGTGCCAACACGGTGGCCATATCCTCAAAGGATAATCGGGAGTTTCCCAACTGACGGTGGAGGTGCTTCTTGGCAATTTTCACCGCGGCTTCCCACAGGCCACCAAAATGTGGGGCTTTCGGTGGGTTCATGTGCCATGTAATTCTATCACTGGCGAGTTGACACTGAATTTGTTCCATTTCCTTATCATCATTCAACAGCTGATATAGCTCTCGTAGTTCATTATTTGCTCCAAGAAATTTTTTTCCATTGTCGGAGTGGACATGGGCGGGCAAACCACGTCGGGAAGTAAATCTCCGAAATGCTGCTAGAAAAGCGACAGTTGTGAGATCAGAGACCAATTCTACAGGGTCCGGCACTCGAAGTGTAACCAATTAAAAAGGCCATAAATTCAGTTTGGAAAATTACTTTTACTTAACTCAAAGTACAAAATGTGTAAAAATAATACAAAATTCAGAATCAATTCACTTTTGCTCGATATGACCACCTTTTGCCTTGACTTGATGACTTGAGAGAGCGAAGGAGTTGCTTCGTTTTGCCGAAAGCGGTCAATTTCCGAACATTGTATTTTCTGACGAGAAAATTTTTCCAATTGAGCAATTCGTAAACTCTCAAAACGATAGGGTTTACTTGACCGACCGTTCATACGAGAATTTGAGTCATCGATTGGCCACCAGGAGGCAGCACCCGCAACAGATAATGGTTTGGGCCGCTGTAACCGCAGATGGGCGCTCTCCAATCGTTTTCATCGAGCATGGCGTCAAGGTAAATGCGACATATTATCGGGAAAGTATTTTGGAGGTTGCTCTGAAGCCGTTGGCAGACAAACATTTCGGTGGCAGACCATGGACGTTTCAGCAGGACTCGGCACCGTCTCACAAAGCTCGAGTGAACCAAGAATGGCTGAAAAACAACGTTCCGAACTTCATCACATCCACACAATGGCTCTCGAATTCACCAGATGCGAATCCAATGGATTATTCTCTTTGAGCCATTTTGGACAGCAAACTCCGAACTAAAAGATACACCAGTCTCGAGGCGCAGAAAAAAGTTATTGTTCGCGAGTGGGCCAAAATACCTGCAAGTCACATTCGGCCAAACGAAGCAACTCCTTCGCTCTCTCAAGTCATCAAGTCAAGGCCAAAGGTGGTCATATCGAGCAAAAGTGAATTGATTCTGAATTTTGTATTATTTTTACGCATTTTGTACTTTGAATTAAGTAAAAGTAATTTTCCAAACTGAATTTATGACCTTTTTAATTGGTTACACTTCGAGTGCCGGACCCTGTCGGTGTACCGCTTTCGTTGAAAAGCAAACAAATACACTGATGTACGCTTTTGGTGACGCTGCTCACTTATGAGCCGCTCGTAGGTAAACCGGTCCTGCGTAATCTACTCCAGTGATTGTGAAGGGTCTGCTTGCTGTGATTCGGGGTACGGGCAATTGACCAATGCTTTGCTGAACTGGGACTGGATCTGCTCTAGAGCATCTGAAACATCTTCGTATAACGCTTCGTATCATCCGTCTTCCATTTATTGGCCAGTATTCCTCCCGCACAGTAGCAAGTGTAAGCTGGCCACCACCATGAAGCAGCTTGAGGTGATACGATGTAAGGAGTAGTAAAGTAGAGGGATGGAAACTGGGTAATAGGGCAGGATGTTTAGCAAGAAATGCCTTATCAGAGAGTCTCAACCTTCCCCCCACTCTAAGTGTTCCCATCTGGTCTATGAATGGACTTAATAATCGAACTGGTGAATGTTTAGCTACGGCATTTTCCCGTTTAAGGTCCTTCAGCTCCTCCTGAAAGGCATCTGCTTGTGCCAGTTGTACCAAGCGCAATTGAGCATCCTCAAGTTGGGTTGCTGATAGTGATTGACCTGGAAGAGCATCTGTAACGACGAGATCTTGCGAATGAGATTTGCAGCGTATGTGGCTGATGAATTTCAGGCAATAGGCAGTTATTCGAACCAATTTTTCAAGTGAAGAGTAACGGGTAAACATGGTGTTTATGCTTGGTTTACCGTGAACTACGGCAACAAAAACCTTTCTTTGCTCTACACTGCCGATGAGCGTGGGCACTACTTTGGGTGATGGCCATTCATTATCAGGTTTGCTGAGCCAATATGGTCCTTGCTTCCATAAAGTACTTGACAGAAAATCGTCAATTTTCATTCCACGGGATAACAGGTCAGCCGGATTCTCCTTGCCAGCTATATGACACCAACGTGATCCATACGTGCTGGTTTGTATTTCCGACACTCTGTTGGCTACAAACGTCTTCCAAGTATTTGGTGCAGATTGAAGCCATTGTAGCGTAACAGTCGAATCGGACCAAAATCGAGATTCAGTTATTTCGATTTGAAGAGCTTTCTTAACGTGTGCGTGTAATTGTGAACCTACAACAGCTGCACAAAGTTCAAGTCTAGGTAAGGTAATCCGCTTTAACGGAGCAACCCGTGATTTAGATGCGATTAATTGAACCTTTATATTGCCTTGTGTGTCCGCGGATCGTGCATAAATACATGCTCCAAAAGCGGTTTCCGAAGCATCACAAAAGGTATGCAACTGAATTGATGCGTTAGGAAGAAAAACATAGCGTTCGATTCGAAACTCGGCAATTTTGCGCAGATCTTTGTAATAAGCATTCCATTTTTCATTTACACTGGCTGGAACTGGTTGATCCCATTCACATTGCACCAACCAAAGCTCTTGCATAAGCAACTTCCCTTTTATGACGACTGGTGCGATCAAGCCAAGCGGGTCGAATGGCTGTGAAATGGCTGATAGGATAGACCTCTTTGTTGTGCTCCTGTGGGAGTATTTTACACTCGAATCAAACCGTAGCATGTCCTGCTCAGGTTCCCAACCGATCCCTAGTGCTTTAATCGTATCTTTTGACGTAAATGTGATTGACGATTGTGTGCCTATTTGATCATGTGATAATCCGCGTAAAACCTCCAACTTGTTAGATGTTAATTTGCGTAGTTTGATGCCACCTTTGTGAAGCAGCTCAATTAACTCATTACGAAGCTGCACCGCCTTCTCAATGGTTTGCTCACCACCCAAACAGTCGTCTATATAGAAACCGTTTCGAAGGATGGGTTCTGCGATGCTGTAAGCAGCACCTTCGTCGTTCGCCAGTTGTTGGAGGGTACGGGTAGCCAGAAAAGAGGAAGGTGCCAGACCATATGTTACTGTCAATAAATCATAGACTTGAATCGGGTCGGCCTTCTCGAATCGCCATAAAATTCTCTGGTATGGAATGTCGGAAGGATGTATGGTGACCTGACGATACATTTTTTCAATGTCTGCAACTACAGCCACTGGATACTTGCGGAATCGGAGAATTATAGAAAGAAGGTCATCCTGCACTACCGGTCCAACACACAGTACATCATTTAACAGTACATCATTTAACGGTCCAACACACAGTACCATTTAAAGAGGTGGACGTTTTGGCGGATGCGTCAAACACTACGCGTACCTTAGTTGTAGCACTGTTCTCCTTTACCACAGGGTGATGGGGAAGATAATAACCATTAAAATTTCGTTCGTCTTCCATTGATGTTTGAGGCGTGTGACCGAGTGCTAGGTGTTCTCTCATAAAATTAGAATATTCTTTCTTCAGCTCCCTGTCTCGATCAAGTTTTTCTTCCAGCAATTTAAATCTGCAAAGTGATCTCGATTTCGAATCTCCGAGGCTATTTTCAAAGTGCGTACGTCTCGGCAAGCGTACAATGTATCTGCCTGTGCTATCTCTCGCAACAGTTGCTTCGTATAGGTTTACACAATGACGCTCTTCGATCGAGTAGTCGGAACGCGGTTCAATTTCCTCCATTTTCCAGAATCGTTCTAAGCTTTCCTCAAGAGTGACCAGACAAGCCGCTAATACATTGCACTGTATGTTTGTCGGTGATTCGGGAATAAGATTTCCAGACCCCACCACAATCCATCCAAAAACGCTATCGATCAGCTCAGGTAGGTCATCTGCCAGCTGCACACGTGCAATAGATTTAAAACAAGCGAAGAAATGTGAAATGCCAATGATCATGTCTACCTCCGACCGTTTATTGAACTCTGCATACGCTAAAAAGTATTTATTTGGAATGTTCCAACTTTCGGTGGACACATCGCATCCGGGCATGTTAGCAGTTACACGTGGTAGTATTAAGAATTCCACACAACGCGAGAAATTTTCCTTCCTTGAGTGAATCTGAGTGCACACTGAGTCGGATGAATGTACCGCAATGCCTCCTGGACCTTGAAGCTGAAAATTAACCTTCTTTCTTCTGAGTCTAAGAATTTGAGCCATACGATCACTCATTAAATTAAGTTGTGAAGCACAGTCCAATAGTGCTCTGGCAAGATGATGTTGACCGTAGACATCTTCGACGACAGGAACTACTGTTAGCATAAATACATTGCTATTTCGCAAAGCATGGGCGACATACGTGTACGCTCGAGCCTCATTAGTGGCCGTGATTTGTTGTGATGGAAGTGGCTCGATCGTTGACGTAACATTTGCTTGTACTGAACTCTGCACTTGTTCATCCGCAACGAAATGATTACGATTCTGGTAAATGTCAACATAACCTGGGTGTAGCAACGTATGGTGTCTCTTTCTGCAAATGTGACAACTGGTAGTAATTTGACAACGGCTAACTAAATGATCATTGCGGAGGCAATTAAAACAAAGTCGTTTAGTGTTGACCAAATTCATCCTTTCCTGCAACGATAACTTTCTGAGCTGACCCATTGTAATCATTGGACGCTGAGATGTCTGTGAATTCGAAGCTTCCGTTACTGCATGAGTGGATACTCGAAGCTCGTCTGTGAGTTTGTATCGTTGATAGTTTGCTGACGCTCCACTTTCAGAATCTGATACGGCGATAATGTCAGTAGGTATGGAATCATGATTTACCGAAATCGATTCTAAAACTCGCATACGACGTTGCAGAAACTCAATCAGATTACTGTAGGATGGTTCGTTGAGAGTAGATGCGTAGTCTTCCCACATATTCAAGGTTCCTTGATGTAATCTTGTACAAAGTAGGTGTTCCAGCATGGTACTCCAAGCATCAGTTGGCTCACCCAATTGCTTCAAAATTTTTATATGTCTTTCGAAATGGTCCATTCCTCCTTCATTCGTGGTATCTCCAGGAGCGCTTGCATATGCCTTTTCTTCAGTAGATACTCATTTGAGTATCGAGCAACTAATGTATCCCAGGCGAGACGATAATTTGCAGTGGAAATCGATTCAATTACCTAGGATGCTTCGCCTCTCACTGCTGCGCGAAAATAATGAAATTTTTGTATGTCTGCTACATCGGGATTGGAATGAATTAGGGCAAAAAACGTGTCATGAAATCCCAGCCATTCTTGATAATCACCCGAAAACTCCGGAAGAGATATTGTAGGAAGTTTAAGACCAGAGAGACTCGAGTGAAATTGAGATGAGAAGTTTGAAGGGAGCTCAGTTCTAGAAATATTGGCTGGAGGCAATTTGGAAAGTAAACCGGCTTTTATTCTAAAAAGTTTGGGTTCAAAATCAGAACGGTATTGCAGATTTCTCACCATCGCTTGATTGTCAGTTTCCATCTCTTCCAAGAGCGTTTGTGTTTCCTCCAGACTTTGCCACAGAGTTTCTAAGTTATCCAAACGAATAGTTACTTGCAGCGCGTCCCGGTCTGCCACGTACCCCTGCAGGAACTGATCAGCCCTACTTAGTGACGCAAGTAGCATCGTACGCCGGATGTTGAGTTGCTGCTGACTCTTAGCTCCATCCGTCGTGCCGTAGAGGTAATATAAAAATGGTGGGAAGATACTCGGTCTGCGAATATAAGACCACATAGCACTGTCGATAGAAATGTGCAAACTTGGAAAGGTACTAACCTGACCAAGGCAGAAATGTGCTTTGTATTTTCAAGTAAATATGTTCGAACGAATCGGTCACTCTCCACGAAGAATTTTCGGCTTCTTTTACTGAATCCCGCTGAGTCAGCGGTTGTTTCCGAGAGTTAACGTTGATTAAGTACAGATCCACACAAAAAAAAACAAGATCTAAACGTACCAGATAAAACCATAGATAATATTGGACAGCTAATTACCTGCTGCCTAAACTTGATAGGCCTTGTATAAATTGTAAAGTTCTCAGTTCGCGTTGCCTTGACAATGGCGTCTCGTAATGGCGGTTAATCCAGTATTTCAATAGAACTACAATGGGACGCCAAAATGGACGTAAAGTTGAATACCCAGGTCGAAAAATCCTGGTCACGGCACCAAAATTTCGTTGTGTAGAGAAGCTTGTTACGGTCGAAATTCAGCTTAATACGAGCGAAGAGTGAGCGAGTAAGAGGAGAAAAAACAACCTCGGTATTTCCCAAGATTGACTACGTCGGTCGATTGACGGTACCACAAAATACACGTTTGCTTACGATTCGTTTGCTAGTTGTATTTGAACTGAACTCTACTCTACTGATAATAAATAAAAATTAACACTGAGAAAATCTCATTATTCCGATATATTCTTGATAAGCTCAAAGGCTTGGAAATTATAATTCAAAGTTGATTAGGAGGTAAGACTCAGGGTAAGTAAATGCAAATAAAATCACTTTGAAAGACTCGAATAATTCATCATAGTAACATTATATGAAAAATAAGAATGATGATCTATAAATAAATTGAAAAATTCTATAAAACTGGCTCCGCTGTTACACGATTTTAGCAAGGAACAGCTGGAAACTTGAAATGCTTGTGGAAAACTCTTTCGGATTTACACCACATAATTTGAGTATAAACTAATTTATACGATGCGTGAAAATAAATGGTGGTGACATTAACGATAATAGTGTTTCCGCTATCCAATGAGAGATTGCGTTCAAAGGCGTTCGAATGCGTTCGGGATGGATGTGTGAGGTTCCGGCAGAGGAGCGGGAAAGCACATGATTGGTGTACATAAGCGAGAAACGAGATGATTGGTGTACATGAGCGCTGAAATGAGGTTCTCCAAAAAAATGTGACCGCTCACAGGCATTCACTCGACTACGTTACTCGCGGAAAGACGTGGAAAACTGTCGTCGCAAAGTTCTTCTGATATTCACGACACCCACATTCATCGAATGCATCATAACTGGTGATGAGGTGTGGATCTATGAATATGACGTCGAAACCGTACAACAATCGACCGAAGGGCGCTTCGAAGGCGAGCCGTTTTTCTAAATTTTCATCCATTATAAAAATCGCCACACGAAAATTTTTCAACTCCTTTGTATAGACGCCAAACAAAACCTAATCGTACGATATGCGTCAAAATTTGAAGAATGTGTATAAAAGTGTTGCCAACGTTGAGAGAATAAAAGTTTACCGATTGGACAAGCGCGGTCATTTTAAAATGAAAATTCCGGTTCTTTTTTCATCAAAGGTATATGTACGATGTCCCGGATTTTAATTTTTCTGCACGGCATAGAATATGCGCAGGAGAGTAACATCCATTAACAGTATAAAACGCCGCGTATTTCATTATTTGTTCGTTAAATGCCTCATCAGTATCCTGAAAATGAAAATTGATTTAGACTATTCATGTAATAATTAAATACCATTGATTAAATATGAAAATAACAATTGAAATTGGTAACATGACCAAAAATGTAAAAATTTTGTACTGCATATAGGGTAACAGAGGTATTTTGGCCCACTTTAAGATTGATTTTATTTTGGCCCACTTTGTAAAAATATCCCCCAAATGTTATAATATCTTTGAATACCCCTTCCGCAATAGGTAATTTAATGTGATTAGCTTCAAATTGATGCAACATGGGTTACTTAACATCGATAAAATCCGATGAAATTGATAAAATTTGTTAGGTGGGTGTTTTAATATGAAGTGGCCAAAATACCTCTGTTACCCTATATATTTTTTTAATTTTTAATTATTTTTACGTTTTGTCTTTGACTCATTTTTGCCTTTCTCTATAGAAAGGTATTAGAATTGCTGGAAAAACCGACTTTCGAACGGAGCCTCGGAGACCCATAGTGTTATATACCATTCGACTCAGCTCGACGAGATCGGAAAATGTCTGTGTGTGTGTGTGTGTATGTGTGTGTGTATGTGTGTGTGTATGTGTGTGTGTATGTGTGTGCACTTTTCGAAGATATTTGAACGCGCTCAATTTTCTCAGAGATGGCTCAACCGATTTTAACAAACTTGGGCTCGTTTGAAAGCTACTATCGGGGCATTGATCAAGTTCGAAGATAAAATGGCTGTGACTTTTGGTTCCGGAGATATGATTGTATAAGTGACGTAACCGACAAAAAGCGTTGTATTTGAACGCGCTCAATTTTCTCAGAGATGGCTGAACCGATTTGAACAAACTTGGACTCGTTTGAAAGCTACTGGCGGGCCATTGATCAAGTTCGAAGATCAAATGGCTGTGACTTTTGGTTCCGTAGATATGATTGTATAAGTGACGTAACCGACAAAAAGCGTTGTATTTGAACGCGCTCAATTTTCTCAGAGATGGCTGATCCGATTTTAACAAACTTGGGCTCGTTTGAAAGCTACTGTCGGGCCGTTGATCAAGTTCGAAGATCAGATGGTTGTGACTTTTGATTCCAGATATATGATGGTATAAGTGACGTAACCGACAAAACACGTTGATTTTTACCGCTCTTGTATATATAAGGGTGCCAAAATTTTGGGATCAACTCTATTTTCGTAAAGTTCTAGTGCTCAAAAGTTTAAGCACCTCGAAAAAAGCCTTCATGCAAAATTTGACCTAAATTGGACATGCTTAAGGGGTGCTGCCCGGTGGTAAAGGTTTGACAATTATCGATCTTGAAAAAGCACCATAGGGGGGAGTACATGAAATTTCCAAAATCGAAATTTTTTTTTGATGCCAAAACTCTTAAAACTGCATAAAACATCGAAATTTAGTGTCATCTCAAAAAAAAATTTTTTGAAAAAATCAACTTTCTGGGACTTAGAAAAATTTTCATATTTTTTCTAAGTCCCAAAAAGTCGATTTTTTCAAAAAATTTTTTTTTCGAGATGACACTAAATCTCGACGTTTCATGCAATTCTAAGCCTTTTGGCATCAAAATTTTTTTTTCGATTTCGAAAATTTCATGTACTCCCCTCTATGGTGATTTTTAAAGATATATGAAAATTCCACTAAGTGGACTAAGAAGGGTTTTTAGATTAGCATAACTGTTCTCATACAAATAGGCAACGCAAATGTCAAGCACTAGTTTGGAAAAATGGTGCTGACTGTGTGACATAAACACTGAAGCATGCTTTTGTGAACTACTCGAATCAATCTGAATCAATTGGCGTCTAAAATTATTTAATAAATGTATGAAACATATTTTCATGAGACTGTTATGAAAGAAGAGAAAGGCATTATCACACCACTAGGTGGATTAAGAAGGGTTTTTTATATTCAAATGTTAACGTTTTCGTTAACGTTTCAGTGCGTTTTTGCCTTCCTCCATAGGAAGCAAATAGATTTACTGGAATTTTTATTGGTGCTCCTCAGACCCCTAGTGTTATATACTATTGTACTCAGCTCGACGAGATCGGAACATGTGTATGTGTATATGCACTTTTTAATGCTTTTTCAACACACTCACTCTCCCTGATTCGTTCAAAAGCTACTATTGGGTTGTTGATCAAAAGTATTAAGGTGAATTAAGGAGTATTAAGGTGAAATTTTGTGCATGAATTGAGCGAATAATCGCACAAAACGTATCGCGCAAAACCGACACATAGAAATACTGAATATTTTTAATGACTGAGTAGGGTAACAGAGGTATTTTGGCCACTTCATATATTTTGGCCCACCTAACAAATTTTATCAATTTCATCGGATTTTATCGATGTTAAGTAACCCATGTTGCATCAATTTGAAGCTAATCACATTAAATTACCTATTGCGGAAGGGGTTTTCAAAGATATTATAACATTTGGGGGATATTTTTACAAAGTGGGCCAAAATAAAATCAATCTTAAAGTCGGCCAAAATACCTCTGTTACCCTACGACATGTTTTGTTCGCTAGTAAAACAGACACTACAAAATATGCACATACCTCCCCGCTTCCATCTCCAACTACCGTAGATCTCAAGTGAGGGAAAGTTATCAGAATCTTCATTGCTAAGAATTTTTTCTCTTCCACCGATGGATACCTTGAATTAATTGAAAATACACAGTTCGTTGTAATTTTGATATAATTATCAGTTATGGGAGGTATGAATTGAACAAACATCACATCCTAAGTAACATTTAGAATGCCTTATGGTTCTGATTGGTTGTTATAAGAGTTTTGTGATTGTTTCTGCAATCACTATAACAACTATAATAAGTGCTTCTTCTGACAAGTAATTAAATAGTGTTCAAAGCAATTTTTTTTATTATAGTATGAGTAATATAAGAAAGGCATAATTACACCACTAGGAGGTTTTTACATTGAATATATATCCTCTTTCTATTTGAGAAAGGCATAATGACTATTGTTTCTCTGAGATGGCTTAACCTATTTTAACAAAATCAGATTCAAATAATAGGTTGTACGACCCCATAAATATCATTTGAATTTTGCCGAATCCAACTTTCGGACTTACATTGAATTTAAAGAGTGTGTTGCAATAGGTAATTACATGAATTTCTTCAAACTAGTCGGTTAATCCTATTTTAGAACACATGTTAGTTAATGTACAAACTAATTCGTTTGGGCTATACTAGTCTTCGATTTCCGGTTCTAGGAACAGAGGAAGTAATGGTCAAAAACTTCAAAAAGAAACTCATATTTCTGTATAAAATGTTCTAAATGACGAATGTAACAATGAGAGATTCTCTTTGTTTACTTCTCTTTCGATTATTGCGAAATTCTCCCGTTTTTTCGGGAATTTCTTCAATGCAGATTAAAATATGGTAGCTTTAGTTATTATTATCTGTAAATGCCCGAAGAGAAGGATTGTTAATAGTACCGTAACAATCGAAAGAGAAAGTAAACAAAGAGAATCTCTTATTCTTACATTCGTCGTTTTGAACATTTTATGCTGATTTTATTCATTTCATCAAGCCCAACTCTTGCATGGAAGCACAAACAAAGGATTTACTAAAGCTCACAATGAAATATATATTACCTGATGGGGATAAATTTCCAAATATATTTCACACCAGAACTATACTAAAAGCATACAATTTTACACCAGAACAACATAAAAAATGATTTTTTCTTTTTCGCAGCTGAACACGGCGCCGTGTTTTCACTTTTTATTTTCTCTTCCACACATCCAAGGCTTGTTTTTATTCTTCTACAGCCGCTACACGCATCTCGAAAAATGATAAAAAATAAATCTTCAATTTCGCCTTAAATATAACTATTTTATCACTAATCTATTTTTTCATATACCTTATGATCAAAAAAGAACCGGAATTTTATTAAAAAACGCAAAATTTCAATTTTTAATAAATTTCTTTATTATCGCCTTCAAAGTACTCTCCTCCTGCGGCAATACATGCATGCCAACGCTTGATCCAATTTTCCATACAAGTTTTATAGGCCGCCGAAGGTATGGCCTTTAGTTCACGCAGCGAATTCTCTTTTATGGTCTCTATGGTCTCAAAACGCGTTCTCCGCAATGGCCATTTGAGTCTGGGGAAGAGGAAAAAGTCACACGGGGCCATATCTGAAGAGTACGGTGCATGGTTGATGATATTGGTTGAGTTTTTGGCCAAAAACTGCCTCACAACCAAAGCATGAAATTCAGCTTTTTTGGCACCAGCCGAGAAGCGACGCGTTTCAAACCCAAAACATCAGTTAAAATGTGTTCGCTGATCCATAAGCGATGCCCAACAACACAGCAATCTCTCTAATCGGTACAGAACGATTTTGCAACACGATTTGCTTCGCCAATTCAATGTTTTCTTCAGTAACAGATGTTGTTGGGCAGCCAGGGATCTCATCATTTTCAACGTTTCGGAACACTTAAATCCATCTGCAACACAAAATTTGATGCACGCACGTTGTTCTAAATTTTCATCCATTATAAAAATCGCCACACGAAAAATTTTCAACTTCTTTGTATATGCCCCGTTTACACTTCTGGTGGCTACCAGCATGCTGGTGTCAGTGTACTGCCCTCTTAGGAAAAAAAACGTTCAACGGTGGTCCTTCGTTGCTCTAATACTTTGGATATTGGAACACAGTTGAACGTTTTTTCCTAAGAGGGCAATACACTGTCACCAGCATGCTGGCAACCAGCAAAAGTGTAAACGGGGCAATAACCACCTGCACCTGGCATCGCTGAATGAAAGTCAGAATGTACAATGAACTGGTAATGACTTTTTTCAATGTGTCAATTCAGTTGTCATTTTTTCCCAAGAACCAGAGATGCCATTTATACAGATTTATCTGTATTATACAGATTTTTGACTTCCGGTAAAACTCTCAACGGGTGAGCACGTTGCATTGTGTTAGTCCGGATAAAATTCGAGTATTTCGCAAGAAACAAAGGATTTTCAGCCGTACTTTGACGATTCGACGCAGCCACACAGCGAGATTTTCGCTTGTAGTCAAGTGAAAATAAAGTCCATTGGATTATAAACGAAAATTAACTGGCAATATAGCCTTAGTTGCTGTGCCATCAATTCGGCGTCATCTCAAGTGAGGTGACGCCAACCAGAAAAGAAGAAGAATACGAATTTCTCAAGAAGTAAAAGAAAAACTTTTTCGTATGAGCAAACTATTAGTATTTGATTGCAGTGACGAGAAGCAAAGTCTTGATCTCATTTAATTTACCGTTCTACAGCCATAATGTGTTCGAATAACATCTTTTAACGTCATTTTATTGTTCAAATTTGTAATATTATTGAATACAGATAAATACAGATTTTTTATAGAGAGTAATACAGATTTCCAATGAAAATATCTGGCATCTCTACCAAGAACATGAAAATATGAAGAAAAACCTGTTTTAATCCACCTACTGGTGTAATGATGCCTTTCTCATATCAATCATACTATCATATATAATACTGTAGTATTCTACAAAATAATTTTCTTCGATTCTTAAAAGAATAACCGAAATCGGTTTGTTTGACCGTCTACTGATAAAAACTATCAATTGAAAAAGATTTGAGGCCGATTTAGAATTATTTTAAGGTTCTACCCCATTTTCAGTGATGGTATACAATTTTTAACTTACTTTACCCTATATTTCCGGATCCGGAAGTCGGATCCGCATGAAATTCAGGAATTACGTATGGGATTACAGGACCTTTCATTTGAACCTAAGTTTGTGAAAATCGGTCGCGCCATCTATGAGAAAAGTTAGTGCACTTATTTTCACATATTTTTGCACATTTTACACCATAATTCGAAAACCGGAAGCCGGATCCAAATAATATTCAGGAATTTTGTATGGGACCACAAGACCTTTCATTTGAATCTAAGTTTGTGAAAATCGGTTCAGCCATCTCCGTGAAAAGTTAGTGCAAAAAAAAACGTTACATACACAATACGCACATACACATATACACACACACAGATATTTTACGTACTCGACGAACTGAGTCGAATGGTATATGACACTCGGCCCTCCGAGCCTCGGTTCAAAAGTCAGACTTCCGGTTAATCTCTCAACGGGTAAGCACGTTGAATCGTGTTAGTGCGTCAACAATTCGAGTATTTCACGAGAAAGAAAGAATTTTTATCCGTACTTTGGCGACTCGACGTCCAGTGAAAAGAAAGTCCTTTGGACTATAAACGAAAATTAACTGGCAATATAGCCTAAGTTGCTGTGCCATCAATCTGTGTCATCTCAAGTGAGCTGACGCCAGATCTGATTCGCAGACTTTCGTCAAAAAATCATATTTTTGAAATTGTCGCGACCTTTTTTTTACTCGCCAAGTCAGTTTAGCGTATCGTATTTTATAGAGAAATTGCTGCCTTGCTGACTGCAGATTTTTTTCGGATTTACAGACTTTTGCAACCCTGTCTGAAGATATTTGAAATTTTTACCTGGGTGACGCCGTAAATTAAGATCTCGTGCATAGCAACTAGACCCGAATTCAGAAATTAATTTCCGGAACTTAATTTCAGAATCCAGGAGTAGATTTGAATTATGTTTCCGAATTTTTTCCCGGAGTTCTCAATCTGGATTCTAGGAGTGAGTTCTGGAACAAATCTCCGGACCATTATTCGGTTTTGCAAATGAATGTTTTCGGAATTTGATTATTCTGGAAATCCGAATCAAGATTCTAAGTTTAAATTCCAAAACTGGATGCTGATCCGGAATTTAGATTCAGAATTCAGGTGTGGATTTCAAACCTAAAATTCTGATTCGAAATTCAGTTTCCTAATTCTACAAACAATATTGTAGGCCGGAATTTTGAGTTATTTCAGGACCGCTTTTTGTTTCGAATTTCAGATCAATATTCTATACCTGTGTCATCTCAAGTGAGGTGACGCCAGAGATGCCAGATCTGATTCGCAGACTTTCGTCAAACAATCAGATTTTTGAAATTGTCGCGACCTATTTTTTACTCGCCAAGTCAGTTTAGCGTATCGTACTTTATAGAGAAATTGCTGCCTTGCTGACTGCAGATTTTATTTCGGATTTACAGACTTTTGCAACCCTGCCTGAAGATATTTGAAATTTTTACCTGGGTGACGCCGTGAATTAAGATCTCGTGCATAGCAACTAGACCCGAATTCAGGAATTAATCTAGGAGTAGATTTGAATTATGTTTCCGTATTCCATAATGTAAAACTGGCCAGATGACCATATGTTTTTCGGATTGATAGACATATAATCTAATTGGAAAAATTTCGTTTGACTCATTTCTATTGCGCAGAAAAAATTTTTGGTGACTTATGTGGAATGATTCTCTAATAAATCAGAAATGAATTCTTTGCCATACTATTCAAATATTCCATAATGTAAAACTGGGCAGATGACCTTATGTTTTTTGGATTCATAGACATGTAAGCTAATTAGAAAAATTCAGTTTGACTCATTTCTATTGCGCAGGCAAAATCTTTGATGGCTTCTGTGGAATGATTTTCTAATAAATCAGAAATAAATTCTTTGTCATACCATTTAAATATTCCATAAAGTAAAACTGGCCAGATGACCTTGTTTTTCGGATTGATGGACATGTAAGCTAATTAGAAAAATTCAGTTTGACTCATTTCTATTGCGCAGAAAAAATCTTTGTTGACTTCTGTGGAATGATTCTCTAATAAATCAGAAATGAAATCTTTTCCGTACCATTTAAATATGCCATAAAGTAAAACTGGCCAGATGACCCTATTTTTTTCGGATTCATAGACATATAATCTAATTTGAAAAATTTCGTTTGACTCATTTCTATTGCGCAGAAAAAATCTTTGGTGACTTCTGTGGAATAATTCTCTAATAAAAGGCGGGTGAGTAATGTCAGAGACATAACTGGATGTCGTGGATACGAAAACAACTGACATGTACCTTAACACTTCCGAATATCAATTGTATGAATTATGCACGCATTCCCCTTTTTCACATTTTTCGCAAAAACAAAGAAAGCTTCACTTGATCTCGATTACTGTGAATTTCACACAGCGAAAAGTGCACAAATCTAGGCAAACTGTTCTTGATTTGCAGTAAACTGAGGATATTTCCCTACGATTTGCAAACAACAAATAATAATAGTTCTTTAGAAAACTTTTAGAGCCATTAGAACGGCTGATATTGTGCAATGCTCTCCACCGTTGTTTTTTTCCCAATGCTAATGACTGGCAGCTGTGACGTAATCGCTCTTGTCGAAAGCGTGCAGACGACACAAAACACATCTGCTCGCAGTGGCGATAGAATCCAAACTGATTCAATTTTTGTTAAGAGATTTCCTTTTATGTGATTTCGTTTGTAGCTTTTTCACTACTGGGCGGTCCTAACGGCTATAAAAATAGCCGCATTCAGAATTTTAATGTTGATTATTTCATTTCGGATTTGCATAATTTATTGAAAGAAACTATCAATATGCTGAAGGGACTCGTTTCTAGCATTCAGAAAGGTCAAATTGCGTAATTCTCTACGACATTAAACTCTGGAACATTTTTCGCAAAAACAAAGAAGGCTTCACTTGATCTCGATTACTGTGAGTTTCACACAGCGAAAAGTGCACAAATCTAAGCAAACTGTTCTTGATTTGCAGTAAACTGAGGATATTTCCCTACGATTTGCAAACAACAAATCCTAATAGTTCTTTAGAAAACTTTTAGAGCCATTAGAACGACTGATCTTGTGCAATGCTCTCCACCGTTGTTTTTTCCCAATGCTAATGACTGGCAGCTGTGACGTAATCGCTCTTGTCGAAAGCGTGCAGACGACACAAAACACATCTGCTCGCAGTGGCGATACAATCCAAACTGATTCAAGTTTAGTTGAGAGGCTTGTTTCTACCTGATTTCGTTTGTAGCTTTTTCACTAATGGGCGGTCCTAACGGCTATAAAAATAGCCGCAAACAGAATTTTGATGTCGATTATTTCATTTCGGATTTGCATATTTTATTGAAAGAAACTATCAATATGCTGTAGGGATTCGTTTCCAACATTCAGAAGAGTCAAATTACGTAATTCTCTACGACATTAAACTCTAAAACATTTTTTGTAAAAAAAGGCTTCACTTGATCTCGATTACTGTGAATTTCACACAGCGAAAAGTGCACAAATCTAAGCAAACTGTTCTTGATTTGCAGTAAACTGAGGATATTTCCCTACGATTTGCAAACAACAAATCCTAATAGTTCTTTAGAAAACTTTTAGAGCCATTAGAACGGCTGATATTGTGCAATGCTCTCCACCGTTGTGTTTTTCCCAATGCTAATGACTGGCAGCTGTGACGTAATCGCTCTTGTCGAAAGCGTGCAGACGACACAAAACACATCTGCTCGCAGTGGCGATAGAATGAGAATCCAATCTGATGAATTTTTGTTAAGAGATTTTCTTTTATGTGATTTCGTTTGTAGCTTTTTCACTAATGGGCGTTCCTAACGGCTATAAAAATAGCCGCATACAGAATTTTATTGTGGATTATTTCATTTCGGATTTGCATATTTTATTGAAAGAAACTATCAATATGCTGTAGGGATTCGTTTATAGCTTTCACAAGGACCAAATTAAGGAACTCACTGCGATATTCACCACTTTTCGGAACATTTCTCACGGACGATTTGTTGTACAGCAGCAGATATTTTGTTCTCTTCCTTAGAACGCGTTCTGATTGGCTGGTGTTGAAATGGAGCAAATGAGACAGGTTTTTCAATAGTGTACTATTGAAATACTTCAATGCTTTTGCTATACACGTTTAAATTGAAAAATTTCGATTCTATTGGTAGTTAGATTATATAAATCACAGATCACTGAGCTATGAGCTTCAAAAATACGAGAAAGGCAAACGCGCCTTATGAATTATCCTCTTTGATACTCGTTTATGCCAAACATTTCAGAAAAGTTTAATTTTGAATTATTTGAGACTATGTCACAAAACTGAAAATTTTATCATAAAATTATGATCATATTTCCGATGGCATGTCGCAAGAATTATGTTAATTCATTAGATACAACAATAGATATTCACGATCAAAAACTTATCACTCTCTCAGAGGGTAAATTTTGAAAAGGCACCCCATAGTAAAGTAAGCCGTATTCACGACAATACAGAAATGAATTCTTTGCCATACCATTTAAATATTCCATAAAGTAAAACTGGCCAGATGACCTTATGTTTTTCGGATTCATAAACATATAAGCTAATTAGAAAAATTAAGTTACACTCATTTCTATTGCGCAGAAAAAATCTTCGGTGACTTCTGTGGAATGATTCTCTAATAAAACAGAAATGAATTCTATGCCATACCATAGACATATAAGCTAATTAGAAAAATTCAGTTTGACTCATTTCTATTGCGCAGAAAAAATCTTTGGTGACTTCTGTGGAATGATTCTCTAATAAATCAGAAATGAATTCTTTGCCATACCATTTAAATATTCCATTAAGTAAAACTGGCCAGATGACCATATGTTTTTCAGATTCATAAACATGTAAGCTAATTAGAAAAATTCAGTTTGACTCATTTCTATTGCGCAGAAAAAATCTTTGGTAACTTCTGTGGAATGATTTTCTAATAAATTAGAAATGAATTCTTTGCCATACTATTCAAATATTCAATAAAGTAAAACTGGCCACATGACCACATGTTTTTCGGATTCATAAACATGTAAGCTAATTAGAAAAATTCAGTTTGACTCATTTCTATTGCGCAGAAAAAATCTTTGGTGACTTCTGTGGAATGATTTTCTCATAAATCAGAAATGAATTCTTTGCCATATCAGTCAGTGTGCACCGCACGCGTATAGCTCTTGGCGCCTGGAAAATTTTTCTGGCTACCTAGAGTTTCATTGATTCAAGGCTTAAGTCTTTTTCAGGACTACCTGAATCACTAACAGTCTTTTTAAAGACTAACAATTAGTCAGCCTTTCTCAAGGCTATACAAAGAGTGATATTAGAGTGACTAAGTGATACAAAGAGTTATATTAGATAAATAAGTGATACAAATAGTGTTATAGTGTTATTAGAGTGACTAAGAAATTAATCAGCCTTTTTTAAGGCTAGCTAGGAGTCTAATCGAAGACTAATTTAGCCTAGTTAATTTAGTTTGAAATGTCGTTCATTTCAAAAATGCCTGCGTCCAACCGGAAAGGCAACAAGCCTAAGGCTAAAAATAATTCAATACGGAATAAATCACAATCCGTTATTCAAAATTTTTCTAATAACATTCACGATCTTATAGAATGTGAATGTAAAAATAAAAGACAACGGACGGAATTCCCTTCCGTTGATTCTATGCCGTCTAACAATATTTACGAGATTCTTCCTGAATCCGATTGTAGCGACATAGAAGAAAATTCTTCAAAAATTCCCAAAATGGACTCTTGTCGTTCTGGGAAGAAACATCAATCTATGCCACCAGTGACGGTAATGATTTCCGACTTCAAAGCATTCCGTACTGAGCTTTCTACTTTTCTCCCGGTAGTAAATGTCTCATTTCAAATCGGACGAAGAGGAGAATGTCGAGTTGATGGATTGGAAGATTACGAACGTCTTATTCGATATTTGTCCGAGAAACTTCATACATTTTATTCATATGATATAAAATCAGACAGACTATTCAAGGCTGTCTTGAAAGGCTTATCAAACGATCAAAGTATTGTTACCGTCGATAAACCGGTCACAATTTCGGCAGGCCCACACACAAAATATTCTTGTTTTTTTTGTATAAATTAATTTGAATTGAATTAGAATTTTGTGAGTCAGTTAGTTATTTGTCAATTATAGATTATTGTAGAATTAGGATAGGTCCGTTAGAAAGAATAACCTAGAATCCCACTCCTCACATCCCAGCAACGAACGTGGATGCGCATTTCACCGTTGCTTCAACGCGACACCACTGTATCCGATAGAGCGAGAGGGACAGGAAAAAGAGGGTTAGATGGAGAGAAAAAGTATCGAAGAATTGAAAACCGGGAGTCGGCCGTAAACTGCTGAGGCCTTCGGACGCGGTTCGGTGCACAAGAAAAGGCAAATTTTTTTGATTACCCACGTGCGGTGTGAAATTCGGAAGAGATCCAGCAAGCCAACGCAGAGGAGGACGACGATAGGATTGTCGGTTCAGCAGGTGAAGTCGACAGATAACCGTGTCCGTATTTCGACCGGAGAAGGATCCAGTCTAAAAGCTAAGAATCCTGCTTCCAACGGAGGTGATAATTCGACCATTCAACTACGAGTGGTGCTGGTGGCCGGCGAGCCCCTTCCAGAAAACTACGTGCTCGACCTATCGGCGATGTGCCGATTTCCGACCGTTGGGCAAGGACAGTGAGGAGTCCATCTTTCGGTTAACGATTCAACTGCGAGTGGTGCTGGTGGCCGGCGAGCCCCGTTTCGATATCGTCGTGTCACACGTGTACGGTTTGCGGAAACGGACGTTTAGGAGGCTTGATCCCAGTGAGGTCTGGTTTAGCCTGGCCCCCGCTCACTGATGATTGGGCCGATGAGTTTACCCACTGTATACGAGCACCCGGAATAGAGTCAATCGCTTCCCTTGCAGTGGTATTCGGAGGCGAGAACTGACATATGACCCTGCATGGCTCTATTCATCAGCGAATTCCTTCGGAATATCGCTATCTCGCAGGTATGAGATTATTATAACCCTCTCGCATCCGTGTGATATTTTACTTGAATAAATATTTTTATGGAAGGTCCGCAACAAGCCAGTTGCATGATCCGGAAATACTAAATTTGCACGAACTATTCGTGGAGCCCAGGAATATTCCTAGAAAATCTACTTCTCTCCCCGAATTTCCTCCAGGAATTATTTCAACAACAGTTTCGGAACCAATATTACCATCTCATCAGAACAGTTCATTAAAAAATGATCAGGGAATGATAATTGAGTTATTGAGTAAGTTAGGACTGCTTGGTGTAGACAAATCCGACATAACTGACATAAAAAAAGCCGTTGAAAAATTAGAACAGGACATGTATGCCTTGAGAATTCTCAAGCAAACGTAAGCTTCCCCCGAATTACGAGAACCCTCAAATTCGTTTTCACCATATTGCCCTGAGATCACCAGTAATTTACTACCGTGTACCACATACACAGGTACCATCCGTAAAGACTATAATACGGTTACTTCTATACCCACTTCCGTTATCAACATTTCATCGTACAACTCAGTTTGCCGAACCTTAACTACATTAACTTCTTCTTATTCGCCCCCACGTATAGCTTCAACTGTTGATCGCTATCCATGGAATGTAACTACAGCACGGTATCCAACATCCACATATAATCAACCCATTTATACTTCACGAACCATAACTTCTTCATATATACAAACATCAAGGTCAAATAATTGGATGGATTCTTGGTCTTTTCCTCCGGCCCCATACTCTGTTCCGATGTCTAACCGGTTAAATTACCCAACAACTACGATTTCGAACAACATAGATATGCTATCCACTCCAACCATTCCACTTCAACAGCCCTATGATCGTATACCGCCATCGGTTACTCCGCAGATCACAAGTAACGCCATGCGTGTACTTAGTCATCACCAGTCCTTACCTGTGTCAAGATGGAAGCTTGATAAATATGCAGGCACTGACCAAGGGTTAAAATTAAACGAGTTTTTGGTTCTGGTGTCACAGTTAGCTTTATCAGAGCATACTACGGAAGCCGAATTATTTGATTCTGCTTTTCATTTATTTACCGGACCTGCTCTCAATTGGTACACGTCTATGCGATCGTCCGGTCGCTTGTTGAGTTGGTCTCATCTGGTCAATGAGCTGCGTAAAACATTTGCTCATCCTGAACTCGATTCCCTGGTACGCACTCGAGTCTATTAACGTAGGCAGCAGCGGAATGAAACCTTCCAAGAGTACTATTATGATATGGAAAGTATGTTTCGATCAAAGATAGTACCCATGAGCGAGCCTGAAAAGTTGGATATCTTAAAGCGAAACATGAGGATGGACTACAAAAAAGCCCTGTTGTGGAAGCCAATAAGTCACCTTACAGAACTGTTAGAGGCTGGTCATGTGATTGATGCGTCTAACTTTTCTTTGTACTCGAAGCTGTTTGGTATTGAAAAATCCACCAACGTGGTTTCGGAAACCAGAAATGGTAAATCCGAAATCAAAGTCGGAAATGCTAGTAAACCCCCTATCAAACAATTAGATCAGAATAATAATTCTTATAAACAAAAAGATAGTAATTACTCAAAGAAAGATAACCAGTTGAATGAGTCCAAAGTTGCCCCGGGTGAAGTTGAGTTGCATGGTGAATTGGAATTACTAGTCGGTCAGGAGGACCCCAAAGAAGGTTCCTCTAAGCCGACCCGCACTTTGCAAACGCTTATTAATTCTCATCGCCCACCTAGAAGTTTCGAATGTCTCTACTGTCGACAACCCAATCATGGGTTAGATACGTGTAGAAATTATAAAGGTCTCATGTGTCTGATATGTGGTTTCAAAGGATTCGAAACGCAGCATTGTCCATACTGCAAAAAAACGGCTTGCAGGTGATCGAAAATCGCCGACTGCCACAGCCACCCGCGTAAGCAACTTACCGTTGAACTCCCCACTTCCAAAATATTGGGAACCCGTTAAAGAACATGACTATGAACACGAATATCCTGAAATACTTACCATATCTCTTTCCAATCTAAATGACAATAGACCATATGCTAGTATTGAAATATACGGTCAGCCTGCGAAAGGTCTCCTCGATTCGGGTAGCCAGCTCACTCTGATTAGTGAAAGAATGCACGATAGGTTCAACACTGTGAAATTAAAACCCCTATATCATCCGGTTACCGTACGCTCAGCCGGTGGATCGGAACTCAACTTAGGACAATTATTTATCCCTTTCAATTTTCAGGGACAGATCAAAATAGTGCCAACTTTGGTGATAAAAGGGCTCACCGTGGACTGCATTCTTGGTATGGATTTCTGGGTTAAATTTAAAATTTGGCCAACCATATCAGAGTGCCTATGCATATGTGAAAAAGACGGACTTCGCCAGAGAAGCGAAGAAATTATGCTCACAGTAAACGAAACCGATAAGTTAGAATCAGTAAAGTAAATGTTCTTGGTCGCTAATACCGAGAAGCTAACGACGACCCCCTTAGTAACTCATCACATTGAAATTGCTGACCACTGGAAAGGAAAACCTCAAGTGCGCCAGTACCCCTTCACACTTTCTCCAAAGGTACAGGAAAAAGTGGGAAAGGAATTAGAACGAATGTTGCATGTCGGAATAATCGAACGAGCTCATTCGGATTGGTCATCAAACGTCGTACCGGTAATCAAACCTACAGGTAAGATCCGTCTCTGCTTAGACGCTCGTAAGATCAACGAGCGAACCATACGTGACGCCTACCCTTTGCCCCATCCAGGACGCATTCTGGGACAAATACCCCGCGCCCAATATTTAAGTACGATTGATTTATCGGAGGCGTTCCTTCAAATTCCTTTGGGTCAAACTTCCCGAAAATATACTGCCTTCAGCGTCCAGGGCAAAGGGATGTTCCAATTCACTAGGCTCCGTTTGGATTAGTCAATAGTCCTGCCACCCTATCCCGACTTATGGATCAGGTCTTGGGGCATGGTGAATTGTAACCGAACGTCTTCGTATACTTGGATGATATCGTCGTAGTTTCGGAGACGTTCGAGGAGCACATAAGGTTACTCCGCGAGATTGCGAGGCGTCTAGCAGAGGCCAACCTGTCCATCAACCTAGAGAAATCCAAGTTCGGTGTTAGGGAATTGGCATTCCTGGGATACCTGCTTACTACTGAAGGTCTTCGCGCAAACCCCGATAAGATTAAAGCTATCGTGGAATACGAGAGACCAACAACGGTAACCAAATTACGTCGGTTCCGGGGAACGGCTAATTATTATCGCCGATTTATTGATGATTTTAGTGGAACAACTTCCGCCTTGACGGATTTACTTAAGACCAAGACTAAGACCATAGCCTGGAATGACTCCGCTGAAGAAGCGTTTAATAACATTAAAGAGAAATTAATTTCTGCTCCTATCTTGACATGTCCGGATTTTACCCAAGAATTCGTGGTTCAAACCGATGCCAGTGATGTCGCTGTGGCTGGCGTTTTAACTCAAATTCAAAATGGACACTAAAGAGTTATTGCCTACTTTTCACATAAATTGACAACTCCGCAAAGAAACTATCATGCGTGTGAGGAGGAAGCTTTGGCCGCCCTATTAGCCATCGAGGCATTCCGAGGTTATATAGAAGGCTCGCATTTCACACTGATGACTGACTCATCCGCGTTAACCCATATAATGTCTTCTAAATGGAAAACCGCATCAAGATGTAGTCGATGGTGTCTTTCTCTGCAGCAACATAACATGACTGTCGTACATCGCAAGGGGAAAGATAATATAGTACCCGACGCGTTGTCAAGATCCGTCTCCGCAGCTGCAGTCAGTGATGCATCCGCCTGGTATGAAGGTTGGGTGGAAAAGTTACAGGAAAGCCCTGAAGACTATGTAGATTTTCAAGTTAAAGAGGGAAATCTTTACAAATATGTATCAGTACCAGACTCGCCCCACGATTCTCGCCACGATTGGAAACTCGTCCCCGAACCCGATAAACGACCAGAAATAATCCGCGAGTATCACGATGAATCTATGCATTTAGGAATTGATAAAACACTCTCCCGTATCCGACAGCGTTACTATTGGCCTCGCATGACCGTCGAAGTCCGGGAGCGTATACAAAATTGCAGTCTATGTAAGGAAACTAAAGCGCCGAACACAGCTATGACCCCCCCCGATGGGCGAACAACGCATAACGACCCATCCATGGCAAATTATTGCACTAGACTTCATCGGTCCTCTACCAAAAAGTCGAAAACAAAACCAGTACATACTTACGGTAGTTGATTTATTTAGTAAATGGATTATGCTAGTACCATTTCGGAAAATCGATAGTGTAGTTTTATGCGCAACATTGAAGGATCAATGGTTTTTCCGTAACTCCATCCCAGAGATAATAATTACGGATAATGCCACTTGCTTTCTCTCGAAAGAATTCAAAACTCTCCTGCGGCGCTTTGACATTCGGCATTGGCTCAATTCCCGTTACCACTCACAGGCTAATCCCGTTGAACGAGTGAGTGGAACGGTTAACGCAGCTATAAGATCGTATGTAAAGAGTGATCAAAAGCTGTAGGATAGTAAACTATCTGAAATAGAAACAATATTGAATTCATCAGTACATACTGCAACCCTACTTACCCCTTACTTCACGACACATGGGTATGAAATGTATTGGAAAGGGACCGAACATCAGCAGATTATTGACAATGAAAATAAATCGCCTGATGATCGTGTGTCCCACCAGAAGGAATTATTTCATGAAATTTCGGATCTTGTCCAGCGCAATTTAGCAAAAGCCCACAGGGAGGGACAGAAACGATACAATCTAAGACACCGAACACACGGTAACGTTTTCCAGGTTGGACAATTGGTGTATAAACGCAACATGAAATTGTCGAGCGCATTAGAAAATTATAATGCAAAATACGGACCTCAGTATTTGCCAGCCCGAATCAAAAATAAGAAAGGTTCTTCTTCGTATGAGCTGGAAGACCTCGACGGAAAGTCATTAGAAGTGTGGCCGGCCGTTCATCTGAAACCGGGGTGATCCAGCAATTAATTATCTCAATTTGTTTCCAATGATCCTATGGGTATAGTTCCACTTGACGCCGATCTCGAAATAAAAATTAAATGTATAAATATTCATCTTTTCGCGATCCGATAGAAGCTGTTGGGTTCAATAATATAATATAATATTAAGGCACACTGCTTAAGCTCTAAGATGCCAAGGGTATTTACTAATCTTAATTATCGTCTAACTTAAAACTAGAGTAGTATCATTATGTAATATAGTATCTGGCGATCGATAGTGGCCGGTGAATTGAATTTAGGATGAGATGATTCCAGATGGCGATGGTAATTTTCTATGTTGGCCGCATTCTTCGGTCCGTGAGGGTCCGCGGGAAACACCCCCAGGCTACGAAGGCCCGGCGGGTGGCCCGCATGCTGGTCATTGACTGGAGCGGTCTTCCGGTGATGGTGATGTTACGGAAGAGAATGAAAAAAAATAAGTAAATATTGTGGGAAACGGGGTAAAAAAGGGGTGTGGGAACAAAATGTTTGAAAACGACAGAGATCTAATTAGTTGCCATCGAGATGGTGAAAAAACAGGGAAAGGGGAACGAAAAAGTTAGTGACAAAAAAAAAGATCTTGTTAATTCCAATGAAGATGGTGGACAGGGACGGGGATCGAGAGAATCGGGCGGATGTTAGTGTCGAACCTGTAGGTGGAGATTATATTTTCTGAGCGAGGAATAACACATTACACTTGTATATCAATGTGTTTAAGGTACTGGTATATGAGAAGCACATATGAACTATCCCGACTCGCCAACACATCCCGAACCGGCACCTCAGGCGGTCTACCTCGGGCCCTGAGGGATTCCAGTAGCTTCGACCTGGCGTCACGATACTCTACGCACGACCACACGACATGCTCGATGTCCTGATAACCGTCGCCACAGGTGCAGAGCCCGTTCTCCACGATCCCGATACGCCGGAGATGTGCGTTGAATGTATAGTGATTTGACATGAGCCGTGACATAACGCGAATGAAATCACGACTCATGTTCATCCCCTTGAACCAAGGTTTCGTCGATACCTTAGGGATAATCGAGTGTAGCCATCGTCCCAGTTCGTCATTCGTCCATGAAGTTTGCCAACTTTCGAGAGTTTTCTGACGAGAAATACTGAAAAATTCATTGAAGCAGATTGGTCTTTCATAAATATCACCTTCCAATGCGCCCACTTTAGCCAATAAGTCTGCCTTTTCATTGCCCGGAATGGAACAATGCGAAGGGACCCAGACTAACGATATTAAATAAGACCGTTCAGATAAAGTTCTCAAATGTTGCCGTATTTTCCCCAGGAAATATGGGGGATACTTTCCTGGCTTCATTGCCCGGAGAGCTTCTATTGAACTTAGACTGTCCGTGACAATGAAGTAATGGTCTTTGGGCATGGTTTCAATGATCTCGAGGGTGTACTGAATAGCAGCTAATTCTGCGACGTAAACTGAAGCCGGATCACTGAGTTTGTAAGAAGCGGTGATGTTTTGATTGAAGATGCCGAAGCCTGTGGACTCGTTGATGTTTGATCCGTCAGTGTAAAACACCTTTTCACAGTTGACTGTTCTAAATTTATTATAAAAAATATTTGGGGCCACTTGAGGGCGCACGTGATCCGGAATTCCACGAATTTCTTCTCTCATGGATGTGTCGAAAAACACAGTAGAATCAGAAGTATCCAAGAAATGAGCACGGTTGGAAACAAACGAAGAAGGATTAATATTCTGAGCCATGTAATCAAAATACAAGGACATAAAACGGGTTTGAGAGTTAAGCTCAACTAACCTTTCGAAGTTTTCAATCACCAGAGGATTCAAAATGTCGCATCGAATGAGCAAACGATATGAGAGATCCCAGAATCGGTTTTTCAGTGGAAGAACGCCCGCCAGCACTTCGAGGCTCATCGTATGAGTCGATTGCATGCAACCCAAGGCAATACGCAAACAACGATACTGAATTCTTTCCAGCTTGATGAAATGAGTGTTCGCCACTGATCGGAAGCAGAAGCATCCGTATTCCATCACGGACAATATCGTTGTTTGATACAACCTGATCAGGTCTCCTGGGTGGGCACCCCACCATGATCCGGTTATTGTACGAAGAAAGTTGATTCTCTGCTGGTATTTTTGTTTCAGATACCTAATGTGACATCCCCAGGTGCCTTTGGAGTCGAACCAGACCCCGAGATATTTAAATGTGAAGGCCTGAGCTATGGTTTCACCCCCTAGTTGAAGCTGTAATTGTGCTGGTTCTCGCTTCCTCGAAAATACAACCAGCTCAGTTTTCTCCGTAGAGAACTCGATACCCATTTGAAGAGCCCATGATGATAAGTTGTCGAGAGTATCTTGTAATGGTCCTTGGAGATCGGCAGCTTAGGGTCCTATGAAGCTGTTGGGTTATCATCAGTCTTAAATGTAGTATCTTTCATTCCGCAACCCGACTCGAAACCTGAAATAGAGACAAGCATTGTTATCAGCACAAAAACAAGAAAAACATCCATTTTCAGCAAACACATGATCTTCGAGGCAATAATCAAAGTTCGAAATGGTAGAACATCTTTTCCCGGTGAAGTAAACAGTGAATTTACTCTTCCCTCTTTCATTCGCAACTATACCACAGCCATCTTATCTTTGTTTTGACAACCACCGTCAGGTTCGCAGTATGCGCACGGTTGGCCTACCTCTAATTTAACGAAGAATAGCGCTTCACATCTTCAATTCCAAGAGGGTGACCATTATATAAAATTGAATCAATTATCATTGAACGTGATTTCTCTGATTCTTTATTGAAGTAACCGTCAGGCCTGTAGATGAATGAGATAAAAATCAACATCGTGTCAATTGCGGAAGTTAATCTTTTTAATAAGAAAACATTGATCTTCCCAAGGAATCAGGTATAGAAAGTTTAGTACGTTGGTGGTATATTTGGCCCTAACGTCTCCTTAAGGTGAAATGTAGCGTCGTGAAATGCGCGCAAAATTTTATCCGCTTCAGTTGAACGAACCGTCGCACAAAGCGTACCAAGAAAAACGGCCACATAGAAACAAGAACTTTTTTCAATGATTGAGCGCAGTGGGTTTACCTCTCGTTATATTGGCTTGTAAAAAAGACGGGACGTAATGGATTTTAAAATTCTTCACACTTTGAATATATGCTGATTCAATCATCATTGTTAGTGATTACTCTTACACTAGAGCTATAAATCATGAGTAATTATGAATGATTAACATGAGGTTATATGTATATGTATTGACTAACTTGCTAACCATGTATATGCCTGATTTTAGTAGCAAGCATCGATTCTCCTTCAAAAGAACGGTTGAAGACAAGAGAACATTCAAGTATTTTCGATATCTTTGCCAGTCGTTCACCAAGCCCTTCCCGACGATGAGATAGAATTTACGTGAAAGTATTCACCATTAACTTTTTTTCGGAAGCGACTTTCGGAATTGTATAGCATGATGAGTCTAGAAATGTCTGTTTCAACGATAACGAGCCGAAGACCAAACAGCCTCCGGTGCCAGAAACCATCAATAGTTTAATAATTTCTTAGATTACATTATTGGAATACATTCCAATTATAACTAATAGTTCATCATACCATGCAGTTAAAATTATTTAGTGAATCTTTTCTCAAGCACATATTTGGGGCACGAAATTGAATATAAAGTTATTTCGAAGTTCCTTATTATTCAATCGATTTTGAAAGCAAAATCAAGCATTGATTAATTGTATTCATAATAATTGAAAAACCAATGAATTCCAATAAGTTTTCCATGCTTCGAAGCTGGCCCTCAATGTATATCACTGTTTGTATAAATGACAGCTACTTAGAAAATACTCATTTTATTGTATTCAAGTCGTTTTTATTTCAACACAAAACCCAATGCTGCATAAATTCGCGTCATTATTTTATATCTATTTTTTGCTCACGATATAATGCCACCGTGCCCACCGTGCATTTCTCACACCACCTCAATACGAAACAGCAGTGCGCAAGCAATAAAAAAAATGCAGAAAAGTTTATGAAAACTTTTTCAATTTTCGGTTGTTTTCGCTAAAATTTTATAATTTTGAGTTGCATTTTTAGATTCTTAGTGAAATTCTGCTACAAATACTACTTTTCAGTTCTAAAATCATCCCCGTGGGACGGAACAGTGACCGTTTATACATTTCAAAAACCAATTATGGCTCGGCAAAGCAAAATTTCAAAATTCTAAGAATACTTAGTTATGATAAATTTGATTGCGAAAACTTAAGTGTTTTTGGTTTTTCGAAAATCGGTCTAGTTTTTGAATAATTGATCAAAAACGCGATTTTCGCATTCCGCTACACTTCAAGGATAATTAGGTTAACATAGGTATAGTTTTTTGAAAGTTAGATGAATGAAAGAGAAACGAATGTATGTTTAAGGGTACCCGAGTGAATGCAGAAAGTTTGACAGTAGAAATAATTAGGTTAGAGTAGTTTTAGATATTTCCGCGTGAATACAGATAGCTTGTCAGGACTTTAGATTAGACTGGCCATAAGTATTAGGGTATTTCAAGAACTTATGGAAGTCGAAATTATCAGGAAAGTTAGGAATTTTTTCCTAAGCTTTTGGTGGAAGGGAAGAGGTAACGAAGATAAATATATTGACTGTTTCACGGGTGTCATAGAGGATGTGTTTCAAATAGATCCTTTTAACGATAACCTGTTCCAGACTATTGCCCCGATGTACTCGAGTGGTTTGAGGGGGATCATTGACGGATTGTACGATGTATCGAGAAAAATTGCCAATCCTGAACAGATTTCAGCAATTTTTTTCCTGGCGGGAGGATGATTGTTACCGTTGATAAACCGGTCACAATTTCGGCAGGCCCACACACAAAATGTTCTTGTTTTTTTTGTATAAATTAATTTGAAGTGAATTAGAATTTTGTGAGTCAGTTAGTTATTTGTCAATTATAGATTATTGTAGAATTAGGATAGGTCCGTTAGAAAGAATAACCTAGAATCCCACTCCTCACATCCCAGCAACGAAAGTGGGTGCGCATTTCACCGTTGCTTCAACGCGACACCACTGTATCCGATAGAGCGAGAGGGACAGGAAAAAGAGGGTTAGATGGAGAGAAAAAGTATCCAAGAATTGAAAACCGGGAGTCGGCCGTAAACTGCTGAGGCCTTCGGACGCGGTTCGGTGCACAAGAAAAGGCAAATTTTTTTGATTACCCACGTGCGGTGTGAAATTCGGAAGAGATCCAGCAAGCCAACGCAGAGGAGGACGACGATCGGATTGTCGGTTCAGCAGGTGAAGTCGACAGATAACCGTGTCCGTATTTCGACCGGAGAAGGATCCAGTCTAAAAGCTAAGCATCCTGCTTCCAACGGAGGCGATAATTCGACCATTCAACTACGAGTGGTGCTGATGGCCGGCGAGCCCCTTCCAGAAAACTACGTGCTCGACCTATCGGCGTTGTGCCGATTTCCGACCGTTGGGCAAGGACAGTGAGGAGTCCATCTTTCGGTTAACGATTAAACTGCGAGTGGTGCTGGTGGCCGGCGAGCCCCGTTTCGATATCGTCGTGTCACACGTGTACGGTTTGCGGAAACGGACGTTTAGGAGGCTTGATCCCAGTGAGGTCTGGTTGAGCCTGGTCCCCGCTCACTGATGATTGGGCCGATGAGTTTACCCACTGTATACGAGCATCCGGAATAGAGTCAATCGCTTCCCTTGCAGTGGTATTCGGAGGCGAGAACTGACATATGACCCTGCATGGCTCTATTCATCAGCGAATTCCTTCGGAATATCGCTATCTCGCAGGTATGAGATTATTATAACCCTCTCGCATCCAACTGCATGAGCTCCATCGGTTCCGGTTCGGCCGCATCAAATCCCTATCCCCAATTCCCAATAGATGTATGAATCCCTTAATAAATTAGTTAAATGAAGATATTTGCTTGTTATTTTCTTACTATTGAGCCCTCAAGTCTGTTCTGTGTGTCGTTCTGAATTGTGAGCCGTATTAGTTGCGGGGTAAGTAACGGTTGTGAGTCCTCTAGAGCAACAGTGGTAAGCCGACCCTGAGAAAAGAACCACTAGCTAGCCAGCCATTACAGTATTGATGAAATGAAAAATGAACTGAAAGAAGTGCTTGGTTTTTCCCCTTCCCAAGTAATACTTATGAAAAAAAGAGCGAATGGTACTTCTGAACCACGCTCTGGAATTTCCCATGAACTTAATACATTTCAATCGAAGTGATGTAAACAATTTGAAAAATTTAGAAAAAGTACGTTTCATTTCACTCATTAAAATTCATTCGGGACATTGTAAACGGCATAATCGTATTGCAAACTTAACGCAATGTCGTCGTTGCCAAGGCTTCGGCCATGGAACCAAAAATTGTCATATGGATATACGGTGTTTGAATTGTGGTAAATCGCATTCGAAAGACGTTTGTCCAATGAATTGAACCACTGATAAATTTTCATGTTCAAATTACAATGGAAATCATAAATCCAATTATTTGAAATGTCCTGTCAGGGAAAAAATTTTAAACGCTCGTTCGCTTAGACAACAAGTTAAATCAACGACCTTAAATTTACAGAACATGCTTGAAAATCAAAAAACTGTTACAAGTGCCACGCCTAATTCTTCTAAGGCACTGATTTCTTCGAATTTAAAACAAAAACAGGTACGCCTGCCAATTCGTCTTCTAACGAAAACAATTTATTGACAGGTAGATCGACCTCGTGATCATCTTTTTCTAATGTCAGTTATGCTAGTATAACAGGTAGAAATCTACCACCTATTTCTTCTAATGTAAATAATCAAAACACAGGACCGCCTTGCAGTTCATCTTCTAACGAAAACAATTTATTAATAGGTAGATCGGCCATATCATTTTCTTCTCATGGCAGTCTACAAATATACCTTAAATGCCGTTCGCTTCTTTAAATGAAGTTGATTTAGGCGATATAACTGAAAATAAAATGATCTACCTACAGGATCAACTTTTTCAAATGATCATCCGAATGAATTCGACTTCATCACTTTTTGAAGCATTTCAAATCGGATGGCAATTCGCAAATAATATTATAATGAATTTAAAATTTAACAGTGATGTTAAATAATTATTTGAATATTTTAAATTGGAATGCTCGATCTTTGAAATCGAATGAAGATGAATTTTCTCAAAGTTCACAAAGTTCATATTGCCATTGTGACAGAAACTTTTCTTAAACCAAATGTCAAATTGAAAAGTAATCCACATTATGTGGTTCATCGATTTGACAGGCTTACTGGGATGGGTGGTGGAGTTGCCATTTTTGTCCAACGGCAAATTAAAAATCGAATTTTACCTTCTTTCAATACTAAAGTTATTGAAAGCTTCGAAGTTGAAACCTGAAGTGTCCACCCTCTCGAGTACATCTTGTATTTCCCACCTTTTTATTAGTTGTACCTATTTTCGAACATGTAAATACATAACATTATATACTGTGAACAGAGTATACAGGAGCATTAAAGGAAACTTCACTTTTTCGTGAACCGTGAACTATAGCAGACGTCTTTTTATCTACTTTAGTGAAAATTGAGAAACTCTTTATGTTTCAATTCGCGACGAGGAAAAGTATTCTTTTGGAGTTTTCTGCGCTCGCGAGTGGAGGTTGAATACCGTTATTTGAAGCTGTACATCTATAATTTCTACGAAATTGGTACGTTAGGCGATTGTAGCGTTGGGTACAATTGTCGAAGGAAGGATAACGACGCTCGCAGACGCCACCATTTAGTTGAGACGCCATCGATAAAATCTGACCGGCGTCATATACGCCATTGGCCATCACGTGAGGACAATAGCTTCGCGGGAAGAAAATTTGCGGAACGACGCCATCGTGAAATTGGTCGACGCAAGTTTTAACTAAGACGTGTAAGTAGAGGTAAATTGTTTTTTATCTGGACTATTTCGGAGTTGGTTTACCAGAAAATTTCCAAAGGGAAAGTTGGTAAGAAAATTTAAAGAAAATAATTGATATGTGTATAAAAAATTACAGCTACTGCTGCATGTGAAATTTGTGTATCTAACAATACGAATGATTTTTATTTGTTTCAGGGTTCATGAAATTGGTTCTTTTGATGATTTTCAAAAGCTATTGTTTTATTATTCAATTGTTTTTTTTTACGCAATACTAAGAGGGTTTTCTCTATATATTTTTAGTTAGTCCTGATTTCCGTCGTCTAAGCTTTTTTAAAACAAGTGTTGAAGGATCTGTTGCAAATAAAATTGATCTAAAAAGTTAACCCAACAACTGTCGAAATTAAGGCAAAGGCCATACACGTTTAGAAACACATAAAAGCATCGATACGGATAGCAATTGGAAACGTCAAAACAATGGCGCACCGCGCACAGCTTAAAAGTTGGTGCCAGAACGATTCACAGCCGAGGTCAAACATGTGGGTCATGCCCGGCGCTCGAGAAGACGACCCAGGAGACGAGACAACGCAAGCTGGATACAGCACGGACGAAGAACCATTCAGGGGATTCTCTGAGGTTCAGGCAAAGGCCGAGAACAGAAAGCGAAACGCGAACACGGCAAACTTGCCGGACGTGTGTCTACGGCGTTAAAAAAGAATTCGCCATCGAAAAGCCGACTCGAAATTTATTTACGGATGATAGAATTTGATATCTTTCGAGATATTAACCATAATTTGTTTTACTGAATATTGTAAACCTTTTTCATTGTATAAATTCATAGAATAAGCTTTCATTTATATATAACTTAACCTTTAAAGGGCAGTGACTGAAGTGTCCACCCTCTCGAGTACATTTAGTATTTCCCACCTTTTTATTAGTTGTACCTATTTTCGAACATGTAAATACATAACATTATATACTGTGAACAGAGTATACAGGAGCATTAAAGGAAACTTCACTTTTTCGTGAACCGTGAACTATAGCAGACGTCTTTTTATCTACTTTCGTGAAAATTGAGAAACTCTTTACGTTTCAAAACCATTCATGGAACTTATTTCATCGCTGGAGCATATTTCCCATTCCAATGCACCGGCGAACAATTAAATTTCTTTAAAGGCGATTTGTAAAAACTTACAAGATATCGATCGAAATATTTCGTAATAGGGGACTTAAATGCTAAGCATGTCCAGTGGAATTGTAGGCAAAATAACAGTAATGGTAAAATACTTCATAATCAACTCTCAGCTGGTTACTTCACAGTTCTTCATCACAGTAATCCTACTTGTTTCTCTTCCGTGAAAAACCCGTCTACAGTTGATCTGCACACTATGAAAAATTTACATCTTTATAGATGCACATAAATGGAGCGTCGCGATTCACTTACATTCACAATTCAAAGCATGTAAAACTGCGTCATATCAGTAACTTCACAGTTAATGTAGCATAAGCTTACATCGATACAGACGCAAAGTTTATTTTTACATGTTAGGAGATGTAATATTTTGTCATCGCCGAAGAAATTACGGCATGCATGAAGGGGAATGTCAGGGAAAAAATTTTAAACGCTCGTTCGCTTAGACAACAAGTTAAATCAACGACCTTAAATTTACAGAACATACTTGAAAATCAAAAAACTGTTACAAGTGCCACGCCTAATTCTTCTAAGGCACTGATTTCTTCGAATTTAAAACAAAAACAGGTACGCCTGCCAATTCGTCTTCTAACGAAAACAATTTATTGACAGGTAGATTGACCTCGTGATCATCTTTTTCTAATGTCAGTTATGCTAGTATAACAGGTAGAAATCTACCACCTATTTCTTCTAATGTAAATAATCAAAACACAGGACCGCCTTGCAGTTCATCTTCTAACGAAAACAATTTATTAATAGGTAGATCGGCCATATCATTTTCTTTTCATGGCAGTCTACAAATATACCTTAAATGCCGTTCGCTTCTTTAAATGAAGTTGATTTAGGCGATATAACTGAAAATAAAATGATCTACCTACAGGATCAACTTTTTCAAATGATCATCCGAATGAATTCGACTTCATCACTTTTTGAAGCATTTCAAATCGGATGGCAATTCGCAAATAATATTATAATGAATTTAAAATTTAACAGTGATGTTAAATAATTATTTGAATATTTTAAATTGGAATGCTCGATCTTTGAAATCGAATGAAGATGAATTTTCTCAAAGTTCACAAAGTTCATATTGCCATTGTGACAGAAACTTTTCTTAAACCAAATGTCAAATTGAAAAGTAATCCACATTATGTGGTTCATCGATTTGACAGGCTTACTGGGATGGGTGGTGGAGTTGCCATTTTTGTCCAACGGCAAATTAAAAATCGAATTTTACCTTCTTTCAATACTAAAGTTATTGAAAGCTTCGAAGTTGAAACCTGAAGTGTCCACCCTCTCGAGTACATCTTGTATTTCCCACCTTTTTATTAGTTGTACCTATTTTCGAACATGTAAATACATAACATTATATACTGTGAACAGAGTATTCTTTTGGAGTTTTCTGCGCTCGCGAGTGGAGGTTGAATACCGTTATTTGAAGCTGTACATCTATAATTTCTACGAAATTGGTACGTTAGGCGATTGTAGCGTTGGGTACAATTGTCGAAGGAAGGATAACGACGCTCGCAGACGCCACCATTTAGTTGAGACGCCATCGATAAAATCTGACCGGCGTCATATACGCCATTGGCCATCACGTGAGGACAATAGCTTCGCGGGAAGAAAATTTGCGGAACGACGCCATCGTGAAATTGGTCGACGCAAGTTTTAACTAAGACGTGTAAGTAGAGGTAAATTGTTTTTCTATCTGGACTATTTCGGAGTTGGTTTACCAGAAAATTTCCAAAGGGAAAGTTGGTAAGAAAATTTAAAGAAAATAATTGATATGTGTATAAAAAATTACAGCTACTGCTGCATGTGAAATTTGTGTATCTAACAATACGAATGATTTTTATTTGTTTCAGGGTTCATGAAATTGGTTCTTTTGATGATTTTCAAAAGCTATTGTTTTATTATTCAATTGTTTTTTTTTACGCAATACTAAGAGTGTTTTCTCTATATATTTTTAGTTAGTCCTGATTTCCGTCGTCTAAGCTTTTTTAAAACAAGTGTTGAAGGATCTGTTGCAAATAAAATTGATCTAAAAAGTAAGCCCAACAACTGTCGAAATTAAGGCAAAGACCATACACGTTTAGAAACACATAAAAGCATCGATACGGATAGCAATTGGAAACGTCAAAACAATGGCGCACCGCGCACAGCTTAAAAGTTGGTGCCAGAACGATTCACAGCCGAGGTCAAACATGTGGGTCATGCCCGGCGCTCGAGAAGACGACCCAGGAGACGAGACAACGCAAGCTGGATACAGCACGGACGAAGAACCATTCAGGGGATTCTCTGAGGTTCAGGCAAAGGCCGAGAACAGAAAGCGAAACGCGAACACGGCAAACTTGCCGGACGTGTGTCTACGGCGTTAAAAAAGAATTTGCCATCGAAAAGCCGACTCGAAATTTATTTACGGATGATAGAATTTGATATCTTTCGAGATATTAACCATAATTTGTTTTACTGAATATTGTAAACCTTTTTCATTGTATAAATTCATAGAATAAGCTTTCATTTATATATAACTTAACCTTTAAAGGGCAGTGACTGAAGTGTCCACCCTCTCGAGTACATTTAGTATTTCCCACCTTTTTATTAGTTGTACCTATTTTCGAACATGTATATACATAACATTATATACTGTGAACAGAGTATACAGGAGCATTAAAGGAAACTTCACTTTTTCGTGAACCGTGAACTATAGCAGACGTCTTTTTATCTACTTTCGTGAAAATTGAGAAACTCTTTACGTTTCAAAACCATTCATGGAACTTATTTCATCGCTGGAGCATATTTCCCATTCCAATGCACCGGCGAACAATTAAATTTCTTTAAAGGCGATTTGCAAAAACTTACAAGATATCGATCGAAATATTTCGTAATAGGGGACTTAAATGCTAAGCATGTCCAGTGGAATTGTAGGCAAAATAACAGTAATGGTAAAATACTTCATAATCAACTCTCAGCTGGTTACTTCACAGTTCTTCATCACAGTAATCCTACTTGTTTCTCTTCCGTGAAAAACCCGTCTACAGTTGATCTGCACACTAAGAAAAATTTACATCTTTATAGATGCACATAAATGGAGCGTCGCGATTCACTTACATTCACAATTCAAAGCATGTAAAACTGCGTCATATCAGTAACTTCACAGTTAATGTAGCTTAAGCTTACATCGATACAGACGCAAAGTTTATTTTTACATGTTAGGAGATGTAATATTTTGTCATCGCCGAAGAAATTACGGCATGCATGAATTTACGTCAAGCGTAGATTTCTTTTTTTCTAAGAGTGTGGTTCTAACAGATCAAAGTCACATTTGTAGTGAACCAATTACACATGCTGACTTTGACTCAGATCATCTTCCAGTAACATTCAGACTTTCCAACGAAGCTATAATAAATCTAATTAGTTCCATATTCAACTATCATAGAGCTAATTGGTTGGATTTCAGATCTCACATTGAAAATCATGTGGATCATGGAACTATTTTAGAAAATTCTGCGGACATCGACACAGCAATTGATAATTTGTATCGAAGCTAGAAATCTTTCAGTTTATCAAAGCTAGAAATCTTTCAGTTCCCAAAGCTCAAACTAAATTAAATTCTCCTATCATCGATGACAATCTTCAACAGCTCATTCGGTTGAAGAATGTTCGTCGACGACAATATCAACGTTCTCGTGATCCTGCTATGAAAAACATGGTTAAGGATTTACAAAAAAAAATTAAATATAGATTTACTCTTTTGCGAAATGAAAATTTCGCTAAAGAAGTTGAACAAATTAAACCATATTCTAAACCTTTCTGGAAACTTTCTAAGGTTCTTAAGAAACCTCAGAAACCAATTCCTGCTCTCAAGGAAGGAAATCAAATACTTCTTACAAATGGCGAAAAAGCTCAAAAACTTGTCAGCAGTTCGAGAGTGTACACAATTTTAATTTGAACGTGGTGAGTCCTATTGAAAATGAAGTCTCACTGAAATATGAGCATATTTCAACCCAAGTGTTATCACACGATGACATTATTGACCAAATGAGTTACACAGACTCACAAATAAAGAGCCATTAGATGTAATGTCACATAATATTAAAAGCAAATTCCGACAAAAATCGATTCAATCTTCAATTGAATCGATTCGCTCTCTTTATTAGTTAGTAAGTTAGTATATAAGTTCCTTTTCCCCATTACACAATACAAGTAGGTTTAGAATTTTCCCTACACAAAAATCTCAGAATTGCGGAAGCAAATAATGTACTCATGGTGATAACCAAATCGTATACACAATAGGGCTGAAAAGTCACCACTTGTGGCTGAACACCCAATTGAAATCTTAATAATTTAATTTTAACTCATATTCCAATAAATAGTTATTTAAAAAAAATTCTTTGCCATACCATTCAAATATTCCATAAAGTAAAACTGGTCAGATGACCTAATGTTTTTCGGATTCATAGACATGTAAGCTAATTAGAAAAATTCAGTTTGACTCATTTCTATTGCGCAGGAAAAATCTTTGGTGACTTTTGTGGAATGATTTTCTAATAAATCAGAAATGAATTCTTTTCCATACAATTCAAATATTCCGTAAAGTAAAACTGGCCAGATAACCTTGTTTTTCGGATTCATAGAAATGTAAGCTAATTAGAAAAATTCAGTTTGACTCATTTCTATTGCGCAGAAAAAATCTTAAAGTAAAACTGGCCACACGGAGAACCCTTCGATCATAAAATTGCGATATCGCAGTTTTTGATTTTTACGATAGTTGATTTAACAAATTTCTTTTTGATTCAACCAATATGGTTTTTGATTTGCATATATTCAAGTAGTTGAAAAATATGTTGTATGCTGTCAAATGCCGGAGACAGTTAAAAGCAAAACAATAATCGCAATGCGAAATCAACAACTTTTTTAGTTGAAATCTGTTCGCGTCGCTTCAAAATGTCAATGAAAACAACATCGATGGTTAATGCGTTTGGTGAAATTGTGTTCATTCGATTTGAGAAATTTATGATAATAAGTGTTTGTCGAACAGCGGTGTTGTGATGAAGTTAACCTTGTTTAAGATGAAAAAGATTTGGTGACAAATTAGAAAATGTTAATGAGTGATCATCTCGTAATCTTTCAGGTACACAGAACCACCCGCGATCCCATTTCAACCAGAATATTAGTTGATTTTCTGAATTCGATTGATTAAAATTTGGTACAACTAATCGATTGTTGTTTTAACTAAACTGTCATTTTTGTTTTTCGATTAGCAGAAATGATGGTTGAAACAACCAATTTAACTGTTTGAAAAAAAAAATGCTGCCAATTAGTGAGGACACATACCTTTCAATTTCAACAAATATTTTAGTTGAAATAACTGATGTTGTTATTGAAACAAAATTCTGTTAGTTGAAAAATAAATCGGTTTTATTTGTTTTAGACATTGCAAATAGTTGAATCAACTCGAACAATGTTATTGATTTGCGAAAATAATCAAAATATACTTACTGATATACGTCATGATCTATTTGAAAAAAGTTCGGTATGTTGAGATTCACGAAATAAATATCGTTGTTAAACTATAAACAGTATTTTAGATTGACATGTAATATCATTAGTTATTAACAGGGCTTTGAAAACCACCGATCACTGCTGATTTCAAGTGATCTTAACCAAAGAATAAATTATCATTACGAAATCAGAACTGATCTGATCTCTAAGTGATTTTGATTTTTGTATGATCATGATCATGTCAAGTCGAGATCAGTAAAGATCTAAATTCCAAAAAAATACGTCTGATTCGATCGGAAATGATTGATGTAGAAAAACGTTTTTAATCAGCAAATGTGCCCGGAGGGGCGAGTAAATTAGCGAAATTATTAAATTTACCTAAAATGAGTATTGAAAGATGATGCCTTCAAACTGTTGAACTAAAGTTATGTACTGATAATTTTAGTTCATTTATATAAGCTTGGGTGCATCAACCGCTTCTCCAAAGACTAGGTCAAGCTAACTTAATAATTCAAATTGACAAATGCGAATTACTGCAAAAACAAAGCGAATTTCTAGGCCATATTGTGACCCAAGACGGTTGTCGCATCCCGGAGCGCCGTTACGTGTACCCGTAGCTCGCCGCTTCATGCTTCCGTACTTTTGTACGTTTCTCCGAAAACTGACTGTTTTTCAGCCTTCTCATGTTTATGACAATTTCATGCCAGCCCCGAGTGTTCAAGAGAACGAGAGTACATATTTGGTTAATATGCTCAATTTTACCCACTCTCCATCCATAGACGCGGAAGTGACAAAAACAAAATCTCTTCCGTTGCCATTCCACCCTGTTATACGTGTGCGTCCATGCAGAATCTAACTACTACCGACACCATTCCGCTCATTCCATTTTGAAGAGTAATTCGTTATGCATAACAGTGTTGGTGGATTCATTTCGATAGGCGATGCATGTATACGTAAGACACTTTTATTTCATTGAAATGCTGGAGGAAAGATTCATATAAGAATGCTCAGCTACACTGAAACGTTTTCCACTACTAAAATCAGAATATTCGATTTTTCAATTTCTTATTCGGCTTATATCCTACATCTCCTCCGTCCCGTACTCCTTCAAAAAAAAAAAAAATTCTGATATTATCATGAGATAATGTTTAGAGAAAAGGGTGTGAATGAATATGAAGGAAAGTATAAACAAAACTGCTGCGAAATAATATTTCAACCGACAAATCGCATTCGAATAAGGCGCAGTTGCAGCCTCAGGTGTGTCAAGTGATGTAGTTGTACTGTCGAGAAGATCCAAAAGCTTCGGACCTGCTTTAAGCTTGAAAATGTTCGTTTTTGTCACTTCGTCTGTTATTCCCACGAGTTGAAATGATGCCTCTATCATCTCCTTCCAGCTATCAAAACATTTCCTATCAATCTCGTCCTCGTTCTCCGAGGGTTTGCATTCTGCTACGTTCAATGAAGCTACTGACAAGTTGTTCATGGAGGCCATAAGAATCGATTCGCCCTCGCTAATCTGTCGATCCTCACGCATGGTAGAATTGACACGTGTATAGCCCGCTCGTACGTCATTGATCGAAAATGTATTTTCAAGCGCACGCTTATCAGCTTTTGCCTTCTTTAATTTAGATGCGAGACTAGCGTTACGTTTCTTCTCTGATTCGAGAGCTTTTTGTAATTCGTTTTTGAGGGGGATTTGAATTTTCTGAAATAATTTTTGAATATAAATTAATTCGAATGATACATACAATGTTGGGAATATACTCGACATAAAATTTTACATCGCGTTTACATTTTATGCGTTTAATGCAGACCCGCTCAGAGATCTCGCTGCGTAAATTCTACAGTGGAACGCAGATACGAACACCAACGTACTCGTGCGAATCAGCCACTCAAAGCCAATTAATTTAAAAGCACACTGCATAAATTCTACAGCCACCCAGAGCTGTATTTTTTTTACAGTGGAACGGAGATACGAACACCAACGTACTCGTGCGAATCAGCCACTCAAAGCCAATTAATTTAAACGCACACTGCATAAATTCTACAGCCACCCAGAGCTTTTTTTTACAGTGGAACGCAGATACGAACACCAACGTACTCGTGCGAATCAGCCACTCAAAGCCAATTAATTTAAACGCACACTGCATAAATTCTACAGCCACCCAGAGCTGTATTTTTTTTACAGTGGAACGGAGATACGAACACCAACGTACTCGTGCGAATCAGCCACTCAAAGCCAATTAATTTAAACACACACTGCATAAATTCTACAGCCACCCAGAGCTGTATTTTTTTTACAGTGGAACGCAGATACGAACACCAACGTACTCGTGCGAATCAGCCACTCAAAGCCAATTAATTTAAACGCACTCAAGCGTTTGATCTGTAATTTCGAATTCCAACCTTTGCACTTCTATTACGTCGCACATATTTGAACCCAAAACCATACTATCTTGAAATCGAAATACCATATCTTGGAAATCGAAATACCATATCTTGGAAATCGAAATACTCACTTTCCCGGAGCGTGGTTTGCGCCATTGTCGCATCCCGGAGCGTCGTTACGTGTACCCGTAGCTCGCCGCTTCATGCTTCCGTACTTCTGTACGTTTCTCCGAAAACTGACTGTTTTTCAGCCTTCTCATGTTTATGACAATTTCATGCCAGCCCCGAGTGTTCATGAGAACGAGAGTACATATATGGTTAATATGCTCAATTTTACTCACTCTCCATCCATAGACGCGGAAGTGACAAGAACAAAATCTCTTCCGTTGCCATTCCACCCTGTTATACGTGTGCGTCCATGCAGAATCTAACTACTACCGACACCATTCCGCTCATTCCATTTTGAAGAGTAATTCGTTATGCATAACAGTGTTGGTGGATTCATTTCGATAGGCGATGCATGTATACGTAAGACACTTTTATTTCATTGAAATGCTGGAGGAAAGATTCATATAAGAATGCTCAGCTACACTGAAACGTTTTCCACTACTAAAATCAGAATATTCGATTTTTCAATTTCTTATTCGGCTTATATCCTACAACGGTATTAAACCTAATCCCAACAAAATTGAAAAAATTCTAAATTGGCCGATCCCGAAAACAACAACTCAAATCACAGGTGATTTCGCAAATTTAACAAAATCTTTGACAAAATTCTTGAAAAAGGATACAAAAATTGTTCACAGAAGAGTTAGTGAATTGTTTTAATGATTGTAAACATCTATTAACAACAGACCCTGTTTTGAAATACCCCGATTTAAACAAATATTTATCCTTGAAACAGACGCAAGCGACTTTGCTCTTGGTGCCGTTCTGTCTCAAAAATTTGAAGACGGAAAAGACCATCCTATAGCATATGCATCCCGAACATTGAACGAAGCTGAATGCAACTACTCAGCAATCGAAAAGGAGCTTTTAGCGATTGTTTGGGCTACCAAACATTTCCGACCTTATATTTTTAGTGTTCTTTTCGAAATTCGAACAGATCACAAACCACTTGTGTGGCTTCGTCAGAAAAACGACCTAAACAGGAGACCTCTACAATGGAAGCTAGCACTAGAGGAGCTAGAATTCGACATTAAATATAAAAAAGGTACACTTAACGCTAATGTAGATGCACTTTCTCGCGTAAGTTCAAATTTAGATGGAATAACAGAATTAAACGCAAACTTGACTAACAACGACAGCGAGGACATGACCCAACATTCAGCCGATACTGACGATAACGACTTCATACTATCATCCGAAAGACCACTCAATGAGTTTAGGAACCAAATTATGCTCGAAGAAACCAATGAGTATAGTTGCGAACCTCAGAAACTATCACAAAACAACAATAAAAAAAAACACACTTTGGCCCAGAAACCTTAATAAACATTCTGAAACAGTATGCCACAATAAAATGCACTACCGGACTCTACTATAGTACAAAAATATTATCTAGCTTGCAAATCATTTACAAAAACTACTTCTCGAGAGCGAAATCTTTCAAAATATTATGCATCGAAAAACTATGACAAGATATAACTGACGAATTGAAACAAGACCAAATTATCCAAAGACAGCATAACGCCAACCACAGAGGAATAAACTGTAGAAATCGTTCATAGAACATTGAAGAATTGCACAACATTTTGACCAACAAAGAATCTACGAAGGATCTAGCAGAAACAACTAAGATCAATCTAGCAGTATCAATTTATAATGACTCTATTCATTCTCAGACCGGCTTAACGCCAAGAGAACAATTTTTTGGATTCAAAAAGAAGATACCATACCGGAAGATCTCGAAGAAAGAATCAGGAGAAAAGAAACATTATTTAAAATATTCGCTACTAAACTAAAACAGAAAAAGCAAAAAGATTTAGAAAGAATTAACAAAAACAGAGAAGAGCCTGAGCATTTCCGAGAGAACGACACGGTATACGAAAGAAAACGCAATAATTTAAAACATCAAGAAAGATATAAACAAAATAAAGTTGTAGATAACAAAAAAACAAACATCATAGGCGAGAACGGAAGGAAAGTTCACAAAACAAAATTGAAGAGAAAAAGAAAAACATAGTAATCATCCAATATATTAATCACGTCTATTTCATTTCAGGAAAATGGCACCCATGGGTTTCATCATGCTCATTACCGCATTCCTCTTTACAGCATCCGCATCCGATCCACTTTCCCACCTAGCCATAATCGACCTAAACCATAATCCTAGCATGTTCGCTATCAAATTATTGAAAGTATCTATTAAACAAGGTTACCATAGGCTAGAGGAACTAACAAAAATCCTAAGCTTAAAACATAAACAGGCTAGCATGACTTTACAAAACCTAACACCTAACCGGAAACAGAAATGAAGTATCAATTTTCTAGGAGGAATAGTTAAATCAATTTCCGGTAACCTTGACAACGAAGACCTTTTAACATTAAACAACCAAATAAATACACTTAAACATTCAAATAATTTATTGATTACCGAGAATAATGAACAAATAAGCATTAACGATATTTTTGAAAAGTGGATTAATAATGTAACGAAAGAAGCTTACAGATAGGCTATCGAAATCAGAGATCTTATTAAACCAGCTAGATAGACCAGTCGATTGGGAGAACATACTGCACCTACACAATGCTATATTTAACTTGGACATCATTCGCTACCATTCAGACAATATATTTGAGGCCATCCAACTCTCACGACTTGTAGTAATTTCAACAACACTACTTGATCCTGCGGAACTCGAATTGGCTACCCATATGCTGAACTTAGAAGGTTCTTAAATTGCAAGATATGACCAAACCTATGAATATTTAGATGTAGCGGCAATTCACAATGACTCTTCCATCGTATTCGTCATTAAAATACCAAAGCTGATAAACAAAAGCTATCAACTTATTCGTATCGAACCCATACCAGTCGATGGAAAAATAATTAAGACCAATAGCGAATACACCGTAATAAACAGGAACGAATCATTCTTGTCAAACACAAAATGCAACCGAATCGAAAACACATTTATATGCAACAATGACGATTTAATTTACATAACTAACAATGGATGTCATCATCAATTACTTCATGGTAAACCAAGCACATGCGTATTCAACAAAGATACAACTTCTACCGAGATTAAAAGTTTCATTAAAATCCAACAACCCACGCAATAAGTTGAACCGAGACAGTTCAATTTAAGAAGGGGGAAGTTATGGACAAACCTAACACACGGATCAGATAGATCAGCAACTATTAACCATAAGGCTTTCACATGTTCCACACATCAAACCATATATTACATGCCTTCAACGAACGCCGACTAGCAACAAGTATGCTGACGTAGCGGCGCGCATCCGGTCACCGAGAGTCATCGCCCCAGACAGGTTGTACCACGCTGTAACGACGACTTCAACACGAATCAACAGGATTACAGCTAAGACAGCAGTTTAAGGCTCGGTAGATAGGGCTCAGGTACAGATAGGAAATAAAGTTAGTTCACACGGAGAACCCTTCGATCATAAAATTGCGATATCGAAGTTTTTGATTTTTGCGATAGTTGATTTAGCTAATTTATTTTTGATTCAACCAATATGGCTTTTGATTTGCATATATTCAGGTAGTTGAAAAATATGTTGTTTTGAATGCTGTCAAATGCCGGAGACAGTTGAAAGCAAAACAATAATTGCAATGCAAAATCAACAACTTTTTTAGTTGAAATCTGTTCGCGTCGCTTCAAAATGTCAATGAAAACAGCATCGATGGTTAAAGTTTTTGGTGAAATTGTGTTCATTCGATTTGAGAAATTCATGATAACAAGTGTTTATCTAAAAGCGGTGTTGTGATGAAGTTAACCTTGTTTAAGATGAAAAAGATTTGGTGACAAATTAGAACATGTTAATGAATTATCATCTCGTAATCTTTCGGGTATGCGCAAAAATTTTATGCTTCAAATTCGATCACTGATTTACTTCCAGCTGACTGTTTTACTTCCAGCTGTTTGATACCGATGATGATGTTCATGCATTAGCAATAAAACGCAATAAACGACTGCGATTGAATGGCGCGTTTGAATTGCCGTCGCAAAATTTCAATTCTCAGCGGTTGATGCACCCAAGCTCATATAAATTGACTAAAATTTTCGCGAATCAATAACATTGTTCGAATTGATTCAACTATTTGCAATGTCTAAAACAAATAAAACCGATTTATTTTTCAACTAACAGAATTTTGTTTCAATAACAACACCAGTTATTTCAACTAAAATATTTGTTGAAATTGAAAGGTATGTGTCCTCACTAATTGACAGCATTTTTTTTTTCAAACAGTTAAATTAGTTGTTTTAACCATCGTTTCTGCTAATCGAAAAACAAAAATGACAGTTTAGTTAAAACAACAATCGATTAGTTGTACCAAATTTTAACCAATCGAATTCAGAAAATCAACTAATATTCTGGTTGAAATGGGATCGCGGGTGGTTCCGTGCACCCTAGTATAATGCAGTATAAAATAATATAACATCATACAGCAAATACCCGAGTTGGTGGTTAAATACATGCAGCGCTAGTAATATAATATAATACATTATAATATAATACAATATAATATTATATAATATAATATAACATAATATAATATAATATAATATAATATAATATAATATAATATAATATAATATAATATAATATAATATAATATAATATAATATAATATAATATAATATAATATAATATAATATAATATAATATAATACAACACAGCATAATATGATATACTATAGATATACTATAGTGAAAATCATTTTGACAACAAAATTTTGGTAATGTGATGCTCGTAATAACCACAAGCTCATTTAAGTAATTACTTTTTTCTCTAAGCAACTTCCGTCATAAGACCGGTAATAAGGTAATACAATATAATCAAATATAATATAATATAATATAATATAATATAATATAATATATTATAATATAATATAATATAATATAATATAATATAATATAATATAACATAATATAATATAATATATTATAATACAATCTACTATAATTAATAATATTTTCATCTATTGCGTAGTGAAATGATTTGGAATGTCATGATGAATTTGTAGGCATCCTAAATATTGTGTAAAAAAATCGGAAACACCCATTCAATGATTCAATCATTATAATGACAATGAGTGAGAAATCAAAAATAATAATCATAGTAATTGTAAATAAACAGTAATACAGTTATAATCGCTGAACGGGAAACCGTTAAGATTTCGAATAAATAAATAAATAAATAAAATATTATGAAACGATCTCACCAGTGTCCAGCATTTTCATCAATGCGCTCGGGTACTTGCAGTACGTTTGACAAATTTGCCATCAGTACAACCAAACTCATGTCACCGAAAAATTAAACGGCAAGGGCTACTACCCACTAGATGGCGCACTACACCCCAAAAGGATGTTTCACTCGCTATTATCTTTTCTAATTTGGTAGGTAGAATACCTGCCTGTGTTTGCAAAAAAAAAAGAACACACGAACGAAAAAGAATTCTAGTCATTCTGCTATCAGCGAAGCTATTTGTCTTTCCAAACACTATCCGCTTTGTTCAACTGATCGAAATTGCTATCACACTGAAAAACTTTAGTACTCGGAAAGTGAGGATCGAATACAAGTTGTATTCCGGATGGCGTAGCCCGAGCAAAACATACAATGATGGAGCGACAGAGAAAAGCATCGCCCGCTACGAGAATTCTTTGCAAACTGGACTTCGATCTCTGCTCAGCATACAAGATCATTCTACACATCACAACATTAGAACTTTAAAGAATCCGGTGGTGGCGGAAACCTAACGCAAACATTCGTCCAGTTGGTGCAACCCAAGCAAAACACAACGTATGGACACAGCGCGGAGAGAAAAAAAAACTCGACCATACGCGACGAATGCTACACATGAACGACGCAGGTTATACAAAAGTTATATTTTCAAATATTCTACATAGACGATAATACTTGGTTTCACTAGAGTGATACACCAGGGCGTAGGTTTCAAATAAACACTGCAGATACATTTGGTCTGGTCCACACAAAGAGGAAAGCGTACTTTTTCTCAGTGTCCATTAGACAAACTTTGAGTGCGTGCTTGTGTTGAAAGAAGCTAATGCGAGAGAATCACATTCTCTTCGCACTAATCGCTCTCACGTGCTCTCGCCTAAATACACCCAAGTGATCACTGGCGCGTGATGGAGAGCAAACACTTCAGTGAACTTCAATTAATAGAGAGTAGATCTGGCCTTGCCATAAAAGAAATTGCAAGGAGAAACGAAAATTCAACGATAAATTGTTTTATTTTGCTGATTTTGCGTGCCCTACGTCACTTATACGCAAAGCATACACCAGAGTGTTCACCGGCGTGTACACCTCTGTGAAAGTATCTGCATCCACCTCTGAGAATTTATTAGCTCTGCTCTAGCACTTTGGTGCGATTCAGTGGAGAAGGTAAAAGGAAATAAACAAACGCACTCATGATGCGTGCACACTTTATACAACAGTGGTGTATATATGTGGAAGAGAAGAGCTCTCGTTGAAGTTGTCAGTGTGAGGGGAGAACTTTTGTTAGCTCTTCGTCACACAGAGAAGATGGACATCTCTGCTAGGCTTGTAGCCTGTCATGGTTGAAGTTTATGCTTTACTAAGAAAATGGCTACAATCTAAAATAATACCTATTTTATGATTTTACACAGCCAAGCATTATTGCTTCAGCAACATCAATGCATTGAGCTCAACAGAATTGGCAAGATTAACATTATAAATGACAGTTACTTAGCAAATAAACGATTTCTCACATTACCCATGTTATTGTATTCAACTCGTTTTTATTTCAACACAAAACCGAATGCTGCATAAATTCGTGTCATTTTTTTATTCAATATTATAATATAATTTTTAGGCACACTGCTTAAGCTCTAAGATGCCAAGGGTATTTACTAATCTTAATTACGACTAACTTAAAACTAGATTAGTATCATTATGTAATGTAGTATCGGGGTAGCGGATTCTCGAGAATTCAGCTTTCAGCTGGCGATCGGCAGTGGCCGATGAATTGAATATTGCATGAGGGTCTTCCATATGGCGTTGGTGAATATCCATATATGCCGCGGGAAACACCCCTAGGCTACGAAGGCCCGGCGGGTGGCCCGCATGCTGGTTTTCGACTGGAGCGGTCTTCCGTGGACGATGATTATGATGTTACGGAAGAGAATGAAAAAAGTAAAAATTGTGGAAACGGGGTAAAAAGGGGATGTGGGAACAAAATATCTGAAAACGATAGAGATCTAATTAGTTGCCATCGAGATAGTGAAGAGACAGGGCAAGGGGAACGAAAAAGTTAGTGACAAAAAAGATCTTGTTAGTTCCAATGAAGATGGTGGACATAAACGGGGATAGAGAGAATCGGGCGGATGTTAGTGTCGAACCTGTAGGTGGAGTTTATACTTTCTGAGCGAGGAATAACACATTATACTTGTATATCAATGTGTTTAAGGTATTGGTATATGAGAAGCATATATAAACTATCCCGACTCGCCGGAACCGGAACCTCAGGCGGTCTACCTCGGGCCCTAAGGGATGCCAGTAGCTTCGACCTGGCGTCAATATACTCTATGCACGACCACACGACATGCTCGATGTCCTGATAACCGTCGCCAAAGGTGCAGAGACCGCTCTCCGCAAGCCCAACACGCCGGAGATGTGCGTTGAAAGTGTAGTGATTTGACATGAGCCGCGACATAACACGAAAGAAATCGCGTCTCACGTTCATCCCCCTGAACCAAGGTTTCGTCGATACCCTAGGGATAATGGAATGTAGCCATCGTCCCAGTTCGCCTTTGCTCCATGAAGTTTGCCAACTTTCGAGAGTTTTCTGACGAGAGATACTGAAAAATTCATTGAAGTAGATTGGTCTTTCATAAATATCACCTTCCAATGCGCCCTTTTTAGCCAAAGAGTCTGCCTTTTCATTGCCCGGAATGGAACAATGCAAAGGGACCCAGACTAACGATATTAAATAAGACCGTTCAGATAAAGTTCTCAAATGTTGCCGTATTTTCTCCAGGAAATATGGGGGATACTTTCCTGGCTTCATTGCCCGGAGAGCTTCTATTGAGCTTAGACTGTCCGTGACAATGAAGTAATGGTCTTTGGGCAAGGTTTCAATGATCTCGAGGGTGTACTGAATAGCAGATAATTCTGCGACGTAAACTGAAGCCGGATCACTGAGTTTGTACGAAGCGGTGATGTTCTGATTGAAAATACCGAAGCCTGTGGACCTGTTGATGTTTGATCCGTCAGTGTAAAACACCTTTTCACAGTTGACTGTTCTTAGTTTATTATAAAAAAAGTACGGGTGTGTAATGTCAGAGACATAACTGGATGTCGTGAATACGAATAAAACTGACACGATTTCTTTACACTTTCGAATTCGAATTGATAGTTGATCGATTGTGTGAATTGCGAAGCTTTTCCCCTTTTTACTACTAAACTTTTCAACGAGTTTTGACGTCGATTGTCTCATTTCGGATTTGCATATTTCATTGAAAGAAACTATTAAGATTCTGTACAGGATTAATTTCTGACAATTAGAAGGACCAAATTGTGGAGTTCTCTACGATATTTAGCACAGTTCGGAACATTTATCTCGAACGATTTTCGCACAGCGAAAAGTGCAAGAACCAAATCAAATTATTTTGGATTTTCACTAAACTGATGATTTCTACCTTCGAATTTCAAAGAAGTAATCTTAATAGTTCTTTAGATAACATTTAGAGCCATTAGAACGGCTGATTTTATATAATGTTGTCCACATTTCGTTGTTTTCTTTCTCTCCAATGCAAAGCACCAGCAGCTGATGCAATCGTTCTTGCTTGAATTAAAACTAGCTTTGCGTACACACCGACACATCCGCTCGCAGTGCCAAATGATGCGAAACTGGTTTAATGCGTTTTCTCGCCTTGACGATCGGCACCACGCAAAAGGTCTGCTCTCATTATTGATGACCGCTGCTCCCGACGATTGAAGTTAAATGAAAGCACGACCTAAGCTTTTGAGGCTTTATACCACGCAAAAGGTCTGCTTTCATCGACGACTGCTCCACCAGACGATTGAAGTCCAAATGAGAGCACGACCTAAGCGTTTGAGGTTTGGCACCACGCAAAAGATCTGCTCTCATTATTAACGACCGCTGCTCCCGACGATTGAAGTCCAAATGAAAGCACGACCTAAGCGTTTGAGGTTTGGCACCACGCAAAAGGTCTGCTTTCATCGACGACTGCTCCATCTGACGATTGAAGTCCAAATGAGAGCACGACCTGAGCGTTTGAGGTTTGGCACCACGCAAAAGGTCTGCTCTTATTATTGACGACCGCTGCTTTCGTCGATTGAAGTCCAAATGAAAGCTCGACCTAAGCGTTTGAGGTTTTATACCACGCAAAAGGTCGGCTTTCATCCACTACTGCTCCACCTGACGATTGACGTCCAAATGAGAGCTCGACCTAAGCGTTTGAGGTTTTATACCACGCAAAAGGTCGGCTTTCATCGACTACTGCTCCACCTGACGATTGACATCCAAATGAGAGCACGACCTAAGCGTTTGAGGTTTTATACCACGCAAAAGGTCGGCTTTCATCGACTACTGCTCCATCTGACGATTGAAGTCCAAATAAGAGCACGACCTAAGCGTTTGAGGCTTTATACCACGCAAAAGGTCTGCTTTCATCGACGACTGCTCCACCTGACGATTGAAGTCCAAATGAGAGCACGACCTGAGCGTTTGAGGTTTTTAACCACGCAGAAGGTGCACTCTCCGAAGCTGCTGGTCCCACGACATCTGCTTGCATCCAACGCACAAGAAGAAATGATCGAATTTTGAAGACGGTTCCCCTTTAATACGCAGTCAGTTGAAGATATGTGCCTGACTACCTCAAAACCGTCGTCCTTGCGCGAAAAAGCCAAGCAAAAGTACAGAGTTTTCCGCGTTGTTTTCAAAGTTTGAGAAAACTTAATATTTGAGTTGTTTGTGGTTATCTCACACTGTTCAAAATATTATCCTGAATTCCTGATCATATTTTTGATGAAATGGTGAAAGAATTATGTTGCTGCCTTTAATACAAGTCGAGATATTCACGATTAAGTTCTGCCATTCTTCCATATGGTTAATTTTGAAAAGGCACTCCATAGTAAAGTAAGTCGTATTCACGACAAAATATTTGGGGCCACTTGAGGGCGCACGTGATCCGGAATTCCACGAATTTATTCTCTCATGGATGTGTCGAAAAATACAGTAGAATCAGAAGTATCTAAGAAATGAGCACGGTTGGAAACAAACGAACACGGATTAATATTCTGAGTCATGTAATCAAAATATAAGGACATAAAACGGGTCTGAGAAATGAGCTCGACAAGCCTTTCGAAGTTTTCAATCACCATCGGGTTCAAGATATCGCATCGGATTAGCAATCGATATGAGAGATCCCAGAATCGATTTTTCAACGGTAAGACGCCCGCGAGCACTTCGAGATTCATCGTGTGAGTCGACTGCATCCAACCTAAGGCAATACGCAAACAACGATACTGAATGCTTTCCAGTTTAATGAAATGGGTGTTCGCGGCGGATCGGAAGCAGATGCATTCATTTTCCATTACGGACAATATCATTGTTTGGTACAGCCTGATCAAGTCTCCTGGGTGGGCACCCCACCAAGTTCCGGTTAGTGCACGAAGAAAATTGATTCTCTGCTGGCATTTTAATTTCAGATACCTAACGTGATATCCCCAGGTGCCTTTGGAGTCGAACCAGACCTCGAGATATTTAAATGTGGAGACCTGAACTATGGTTCCACCCCCTAGTTGAAGCTGTAATTGTGCTGGTTCTCGCTTTCTTGAAAATACAACCAGCTCAGTTTTCTCCGTAGAGAACTCGATACCCATTTGAAGAGCCCATGTGGACAATGTGTCGAGGGTATCTTGCAATGGTCCTTGGAGATCTGCAGCATTGGGTCCTATAATAGACACAACGCTGTCGTCGGCAAGTGGTCTTAGCGTGCAAGAAGTGTTGATACATTCATCAATGTTGTTTACGTAAAAGTTGTATAAAAGGGGGCTTAAGCATGAGCCCTGAGGAAGACCCATGTAACTGAATCGTATTGTCGACAAACCACCATGCGAGAAATACATGTATTTCTCGGACAACAGATTATACAAAAAGTTATTCAACATTGGCGAAAGACCATGCTGATGCAACTTCTCAGATAGGATGTTTATGGAAACTGAATCAAAAGCCCCCTTGATGTCTAGGAAAACTGACACTATTTGTTCTTTACGAGCAAATGCCATTTGAATTTCTGTTGAGAGCAACGCAAGACAATCGTTCGTTCCTTTGCCCCTGCGGAAACCGAATTGTGTATCTGAAAGTAAGCCATTAGTCTCGACCCAATTGTCTAGACGAAACAGAATCATTTTTTCGAACAATTTCCGGATACAGGAAAGCATAGCAATCGTTCGATACGAATTGTGATCGGAGGCTGGTTTCCCTGGTTTTTGAATGGCAATAACTCTTACTTGTCTCCAGTCGTGTGGGACAATATTATTCTCAAAAGACTTATTGAATAAATTCAATAAACGTCTTTTGGCTGAGTCAGGCAACAATTTGAATTTGATTTTGTCTAATCCCGGAGCTTTATTCTTACACGACAAGAGCGCAAGTGAGAACTCTGCCATCGAAAACGGTGTTTCGTTTGTATTTGACGTCACGGCGCGGGAGATCCTCTGGTCCGGAGCAGAGTCTGGGCGTACTTTTTTAGCGAAATCTAATGTCCAGCGGTTAGAATATTCCTCGCTTTCGTTTTTGGTGTTTTTGTTGCGCATTCGTCGGGCTGTGTTCCAAAGAGTGCTCATTGATGTTTCTCTCGATAGTCCGTCTACGAACCGACGCCAATACACCCAAACCTCCATTTACGTACCTTATGTATGTATATATGTATTCATATACACACGCATGTGTGCAAATATTTGTATTTCTTAATACATATAAATATTGGCGAAGTAAAAGCGATCACTTATATGTGTAAATATATACACATATATGCAGACGGGTGAGTGTCTAAGCATATATACATACATATATACGGTTCGTAAATGGAGGTTTGGGTGTAACCGCTTTTCTTCGCTTTAATCAAACTTTTCATTTTAGTGTCTAATGCCGCGTAGTTTCTAAAATTATCAGATGTTTCGTTTTTCCTTGACTCAACAAATGATGAAGCTCTCTCCGCGTTTAATTCTGAGCACTCTTTGTCCCACCACGGGTTGGGAGGACGGATGTTTAAACGAATAATCATGTTTTATTTAAATCAATCACTTATTTATATCCTATCCTCTCCTAACTTAGCTAATTGATTTTTACAGTATGGATTGCTAAAAATCCGGGGGGAGGAGTTAGAACGCGCAGCGTAAATCTGATTTAACCAATGACATGTCTCGGTCCTTGTATGATTTGAGTAGGAGAGAGTGAGTAATGTTTCTAGACAAGTGTGTGAGTGTGATACAGAAAGGGGAGGTTAAGAGTAGTCAGGTTTAACTCTCGTGAGTGTCGGTTCGAGTCAGTGTGTTTTCCTGGGTTACTGGTGTGGGACGTGAAGAAACGGGAAATGACATAACTGTTTTGTTTTGGGTGATATTTGACGCTGATGTTTCCTTATTTATTGTTGTCGTATGAGCGCGGTGTTTTCGTTGGGTCGAAGTAAGTGCTGACATTTTAATTGCTTTGTGTAGGTGAAGTTTATATTTCAAGTGGGTTTCTGGGTTTCATGACATGGTGTCGAGTGGAAATTTGTCGAGTACGTGTTTTATGGAAATTTGTCAAGTGCGTGTGGTCTGAAGTGTGGGAAAGATTTAATCTTGAATATTTTACATGGTCTGAAATGTGTGAGGAGATTTAGTGTTGCATGCTCATATTATATTAGTTTTCGCGCCGGGTACACGTTTCGTCTGAGCTTGAGTCGCGGTGTCGAGAACAACGAAAGTCGAGACAGAAAGTTTCACTTAGCTTAAGCTCCAGAAACGGTGAAAGGCTGCCAAGACCCGTTCCGAGGCAATCGATAAATATTCCTTCCAGTAGAGTGCAAAAAACCTTCTTGAGGAAAAGGCACTTTTTTCAGTCTCTCACTACACTGTCCAATGAAACGTTTCTCTTTTATCACTATATATATTTATCACTGTTTCTAATGTATATGTAAACGATGTATACACAGCGCTCAGCGCTGGCGCTGGCTAACGGTACCACACGCAGTACTGCTTTACACAAGCTCACAGTCGGCCTTGAGAACGGATTAATTAGAACTATCACTCGACCGCAGGAAGGCAGGCACAATTGAATATGGAATGACCTTGATAACGGAATAAATCAACTCAATACACGATTGGAGAAAGCCGAATTTACGTCCGATCGATAAGACAGTCACGGCACGAATGAAATTCGTGTCATTATTTGAAATGTAATTTTTGCTCACGATATAATGCCACCCTGCCCACCGTGCATATCTTACACCATCTCAGTACAGAATAGCAACGCACAAGCAATAAAATTACGGGTGTGTAATGTCAGAGACATAACTGGATGCCGTGAATGCGAATAAAACTGACACGCTTTCTTTATACTTTCGAATTCGAATTGATAGTTCATCGATTGTGTGAATTGCGAAACTTTCCCTCTTTTTATTACTAAAATTTTCAAAGATTTTTGACGTCGATTATCTCTTTTCGGATTTGCATATTTCATTGAAAGAAACTATCAAGATGCTGTACAGGATTCATTTCTGCCTTTCAGAAGGACCAAATTGTGGAATTCTCTACGATATTTAGCACAGTTCGGAACATTTATCTCGAACGATTTTCGCACAGCGAAAAGTGCACGAAGCAAATTAAATTATTTTGGATTTTTACTAAATTGATGATTTCTACCTTCGATTTGCAAATAAGTAATCTTAATAGTTCTTTAGATAACATTTAGAGCCATTAGAACGGCTGATTTTATATAATGTTGTCCACTTTTCGTTTCTTGTTTTCTTTCTCTCCAATGCAAAGCACAAGATTCTGATGCAATCGTTCTTGCTTGAATTGAAACTAGCTTTGCGTACAAACCGACACATCCGCTCGCAGTGCCAAATGATGCGCAACCGGTTTAATGCGTCTTCTCACCTTGACGACCGGAAGGCAAATGAGAACTACGACCTGAGCGTTTGAGGTTCTTAACCACGCAGAAGGTGCGCTCTCCGATGCCGCTGTTTGAATGCGTCTTCTCGCTCCGACGTCTGTTTTCATCCAACGCACAAGACGAAAAGATCGATTTTCGACCACGATTCCCCTTTTAAAACGTTCAGTTGAAGATATGTGCCTGGCTACCTCAAAATCGTCGTCCTTGCGCGAAAAACTCAAGCAAAAGTAAAGAGTTTTCCGCGTTGTTTTAAAATTTTCAGAAAACTTAATTTTTGAGTTGTTTGTGGTTATCTCACACTGTTCAAAATATTATCCTAAATTCCTGATCATATTTTTGATGAAATAGTGAAAGAATTATGTTGCTGCCATTAATACAAGTCGAGATATTCACGATTAAGTTCTGCCCATTCTTCCACAAGGCTAATTTTGAAAATTCGCCCCATAGTAAAGTAAGTCGTATTCACGACAAAATGGGTTGTATAGAGGTACAGTAAAGTAAATTCCGGATAATTCTTTAGGAGTATTATTATGGTTTTAAGAAGAACCGAATAGAAGTCTGGAATGGAGAACTGGACCCTGAGTTCAAGACCTAAATTTAGATCCAATAACAGACTCAGAATCCAGTTTCAGTCGCTGCTGGTTCTCGCCTTGATGGCCAGCAAGCGAATGAGAGATGCGACCTAAGCGTTTGAGGTTTTAACCACGCAGAAGGTGCATTCTCCGTCGCTGCTGGTTAACTCCCGCTGCTGCTGCTGGTTAAGGTCCTCTCGCCTCGACGGTCAGCAAGCGAATGAGAGATGCGACCTGAGCGTTTGAGGTTTTTAACCACGCAGAAGGTGCATTCTCCGTCGCTGCTGGTTAACTCCCGCTGATGCTACTGGTTAAGGTCCTCTCGCCTCGATGGCCAGCAAGCGAATGAGAGATGCGACCTGAGCGTTTGAGGTTTTTAACCACGCTGAAGGTGCATTCTCCGTCGCTGCTGGTTAACTCCCGCTGCTGCTGCTGGTTAAGGTCCTCTCGCCTCGATGGCCAGCAAGCGAATGAGAGATGCGACCTGAGCGTTTGAGGTTTTTAACCAACACACGAAAAGAAATGATCGATTTTCGACCACGGTTTTCCTTTTATACGCATTCAGTTGAAGATATGTGCCTGACTACCTCAAAATCGTCGTCCTTGCGCGAAAAACCCAAGCGAAAGTAAAGAGTTTTCTGCGTTGTTTTCAAATTTTAAGAAAACTTAATTTTTGAGTTGTTTGTGGGTATCGCACACTGTTCAAAATATTATCCTGAGTTCCGGATCATATTTTTGATGAAATGGTGAAAGAATTATGTTGCTACCATTAATAAAAGTCGAGATATTCACGATTAAGTTCTGCCCATTCTTCCATATGGCTAATTTTGAAAAGGCGCCCCATAGTAAAGTAAGTCGTATTCACGACAAAAAAGGCGGGAAAGTTTATGTAAACTTTTTCAAATTTCGGTTGTTTGACTAAAATTTTATAATTTTGAATTGCATTTTCTGATTTTTTGTGAAATTCTGCTACAAACATTATTTTTCATATCTAAAACCATCCCCGGGGAATGGAACAGTAACCGTTTATACATTTCAAAAACCAATTAGGGTAACAGAGGTATTTTGGCCCACTTCAGGATTGATCTTATTTTGGCCCACTTTGTAAAAATATCCACCAAATGTTGTAATATCTTTGAAAATCCCTTCCGTAATAGGTAATTTAATGTGATTAGCTTCAAATTGATGCAACATGAGTTACTTAACATCGATAAAATCCGATGAAATCGATAAAGTTTTTTAGGTGGGCCAAAATATATGAAGTGGCCAAAATACCTCTGTTACCCTAAGGCTCGGCAAAGCAAAATTTCAAAATTCTAAGAATACTTAGTTGTGATAAATTTGATTTCGAAAACTTAAGTGTTTTTGGTTTGTAGAAAATCGGTCTAGTTTTTTAATAATTGATCAAAAACGCGGTTCGCGCATTTCGCTACATTTCACCTTAAGGTGAAATGTAGCGTCGTGAATTGAGCAAAAAATTCTATCCGCTTCAGTTAAACAAACCGTCGCACAAAGCATAACAAAAAAAATCGACACATATATACCAGAACTTTTTTCAGTGATTGAGCGCAGTGGGCTTACCTCTCGTTATGTTGGCTTGTAAATAAGACTGGACGTAATGGATTTTTGAATACTTCTTACTTTGAATATATACTAATTCAATCGTTATTGATAGTGATTACTCTTACACTAGAGCTATGAATCATGAGTGATTATGAATGACTAACATGAGGTTATATGTACATGTATTGACTAACTTGCTAACCATGTATATGCCTGAGTTTAGTAGCAAGCATGGACACATTGTTTGTATCACAGGTACTTACTCTTACCCTTTCAGTCGTAGACCACGCGAGTCTCTGCTGTATACAGGAAGCGTCTCCATTCAACTCGGTTCATGGCTGTTCGCCGCCAGCCTCGGTAGCTGCGAAGGATCCGCAGGTCGTCCTCAATTTGATCGATCCATCTTGCCCGCTGCGCGCCTCTTCTTCTTATACCGGTCGGATCATTATCGAGGATCATTTTAACCGGGTTGTTCTCCGACATTCTAACAACATGCCCGGCCCACCGTAACCGCCCGACCTTGTCTGTTTGGACGGGGGTTGGTCCTCCCAGCAACTGGTGCAGTTCATGGTTCATCCGCCTTCTCCACGTACCGTCTTCCATCCGAACACCGCCGAAGATGGTTCGCAACACCTTCCGTTCAAAAACACCTAATGCGCGTTGATCCTCCTCAAGCATTGTCCAGGACTCGTGCCCGTAGAGGATAACCGGTCTAATCAGCGTTTTGTAGATAGTTAACTTCGTACGACGGCGAATTTTGCTCGATCGAAGCGTCCTGCGCAGTCCAAAGTAAGCACGATTTCCTTACAATATGCGTCTCTGAATTTCTCTGCTGGTGTCATTATCGGCAGTCACCAAGTACACGAACTCGTCGACCATTTCGATTTCATCACCACCAATCAGAACTCGTAACGGGTGACTGACGTTATCTTCTCTCGAGCCCCTGCCTTTCATGTACTTTGTCTTTGACACATTGATGTCTAGTCCGATCCGCTTGGCCTCAGCTTTTCGTCCGATGTACGTATCTTCCATCTTCTCAATCTTCTCAATAATATCAATATCATTAGCGGAACAAAGTAGCTGGACGGACTTTCGGAAAATCGTGCCACTCGTGTCTATCCTCGCTCTTCTTATCACACCCTCCAAAGCAATGTTGAATAGCAGACACAAAAGGCCATCACCTTGCCGTAGCCCTCTGCGAGTTTCGAAGGGACTCGAGCTTATCCCCGATACTCGAACAACGCACATCACTCGATCCATCGTAGTCTTGACCAATCGTATCAGTTTGTCCGGGAATCCGTAGTCGTGCATGATTTTCCATAGCTGTTCTCGATCGATTGTGTCGTAGGCTGATTTGAAATCGATGAATAAGTGATGTGTGGGCACATTGTATTCGCGGCACTTTTGCAACACCTGGCGGATGGCGAATACTTGGTCCGGCGCGGTAATTGCAGCAATCCAGCTTATCGCCCTTTTTGTAGATGGGAGACACGATTCCTTCCATTCATTAGTCCGGTAAAATCTCGTCCTCCCAGATCTTGGTAAGACCCAGTGCAGTGCTTTCACTAGTGCATTACCACCGTGTTTTAGTAGCTCGCTTGGTAGTTTTTCAACGTCAGCGGCCTTATTGTTTTTCTACCGGCTTACCATCTCCTTCACTTCTTGGAGGTCTGGGACCGGCAGTCTATCGTCCTCCGCACGCGTTCCCAAGTTACCGTTACCGCCGCTACTTTCGTGCTCCTCTATATCGCCATTGAGGTGCTCGTCGAAATACTGCCGCCACCTCTCGATCACCTCACAGCCGTTCGTGAGAAGATCCCCGTTGGTGTCCTTGCACATATCGGCCTGTGGCACATGGCCTCTGCGCGAACGGTTCACCTTCTCGTAGAACTTCCTTGTGTCATTAGCACTGTTGGCGCTTTTTTCTACGGGATACCAAGTTTAGTCTGTTCCGCGCCTGTCTGTATCGCTCCTCGTTTGCTCTCGTCCGGTGTTGCAGCTTGCTCGCCCAAGCTGCATTCTTCTCGGCCACTAACTGTTCACATTCGTCGTCGAACCAGTCGTTCCTTACGTTTAGCCTGTCAATGTTGAAATTTTGATATAAAAATTGCTACAATCTAAAATAATACCTATTATATTATATTACATAGCAAAGCATTATTGCTTCAACAACATCAGTCTATTTTCTAAGTAACTGTCATTATAAATGACAGTTACTTAGAAAATAGACGACTTCCTTACGTTTAGCCTGTCAAGGTTGTGAAAAATCTTATGTTCTGATGGCCACTGAGTGGCGTGAGTTTCTTTCTGTTAGAAGTAACTACATTCCAGGTCGAGTGTTGGTTTCGAACTCTTTATTCCAGAATTGTATTTCTTAACGCTAAGTACTGCTCGGGCGGTGACTACGTGACCCTTTTAAGCGCGTCTGCATAAAACGGTCACCGCTTAGTCGGTGGCGCTTTATGCTGCGTCGGAGTTTCGATAGCATTTATTTATTTTACGATTGAAGCTTAGTCTCCAGTTCTAATTTTTAAATCTATCATTATAAGTACAATATTGTTATATGACATGTCATTTTAGATTGGATCAACAGAAGATAAAAAAAAAATTTTCTTTCTTTTCATTTCTATTCTCACTAAGTGAATATAACGCAACAACCATAAGTTTGATGGCAACATATCACATAAAATGGAATGGACAATTCCTAATTCCAAAAAGTTGAGCAGGAGGTCGACAAATTCTATAAAAGCCTGCAAGTGAGGAGTCACTTCAGGATAGAAACAAGACAAATAAAAAGAGAAAAATTACTCTACTTACAAAACAAAGCTAAATTGATCGCAGTTAACGCGCACCATATTTCCAAAAGGGAAACTTCTACGTTGGAAAATTGGTAAACCCAGTCTTTGTTGCCTTCAACAAGACCGGTATAACTAATCCACGTAAAATGCCTCGAGCATGCATACTTGCAAATAGTGCTCTCGATGTTTCTCTCATATCGGAGCTCACAACTCGGGATATTTGTGCTGTCACAGTAGGTATGACTATTGATGGCATAGACAGAAAATATGTCTATTGTTCGGCATATTTGCCGCATAACCAACCTTCGCCAAGCGATGACTTCAAAAAGGTTGTATCATACTGCTGCAAGAGTGATTTACAGCTTGTAATCGACAGTGACATAAATGCTCACCATATCATTTGGGGCAGCACAGATATAAATTCGAGAGGCTCTGATATGATGGAATTTGTGAGCAGTACAAACCTGCACATAGTCAATGCAGGAAACCGTCCAACTTTTGCGAGATCTGGAAGAGAGGAGGTTTTGGACGTAACTCTCTGCTCTGATAGAATTGCGCATGAGTTGGTGAATTGGCTCGTCTCCGATGAGCTCGAATCTTCGTTGTCTGATAATAAGTACATATTCTTTGATCATTCAAACGTTACATTTGATATTATCACATATCGTAATCCCAAATTTACAAACTGGGACCTCCATGAAGAGGGCTTGGCGACTAGATTTTACGGGTACCAACCAACAATTGAAACCCCAATTGATTTGGAAAATATTGTCGACGAGACAAATTCACTCATAGTTGCAGCATATGAAGAGGCTTGTCCACTTCGGATTGTGCGAGCTACTAGAGGTACTCCTTGGTGGAATGCTGAGCTTGCTAGACTAAGGAAACTATGCAGAAGAGCTTGGAACCACCGACGCAGAGATGGGTCGGAGGCATTCGTGTCGGCTTACAAAAATGCTCTTCGATCGTCTGAGCGAAGTGGTTGGAAAAGCCTCTGCACAAATGTCTCTAGTCTCAACGAGGCTAGCAGATTAAATAGGTTACTTTCGAAGTCCAAGAACTTTAATGTCAATTTCTTAAGAACTTCAGATGGTGAATACTTGTCTGATGAAGGTGATGTACTTCACTATCTTTTTAACACTCACTTTCCAGGATGTATGGATCCATCACCGACAGCTCTTCCCGAGACTTTTTCAGGTAGTTACGATTCTTGGGCCCTTGCTCGAAGCGTTGTGACGATTGAATCGGTCAAATGGGCAGTTGAGAGTTTTGCTCCGTATAAGTCTCCTGGAAAGGATGGAGTTTTCCCAGTGTTGCTGCAGAAAGGGTATGAACAATTCAAACATGTTTTGAAGAAAATACTTACTTTTAGTCTTGCGACTGGATGTATTCCAAGAGCCTGGCAGGAAATAATTGTCAAATTTATTCCCAAAGGCGGTCGCGACACTTATGAGGAAGCGAAGAGTTTCAGGCCTATCAGTCTAAGCTCATTTCTTCTTAAAACAGTGGAACGCATAGTAGATCACTATATCAGGAATGTTAGTCTGGGCGTGCATCCGCTACATGGAATGCAACATGCTTACCAGCGTGGAAAGTCCACTACAACCCTGTTACATGATGTTGTGTACAACATTGAAAAAGCTTTCTCACAAAAGCAATCTTGCTTGGGAGTTTTCCTAGATATTGAAGGTGCCTTTGATAACGTGTCTTTCAGTTCAATTCTGGAAGCAGCCCGTGGTCATGGCATACCTTCAAGTATCACAAATTGGATACACGCAATGCTTAGCAATCGACTTCTTTATTCATCGCTTCGGCAAGCAGAGATTACAAAGCTGAGTGTCTATGGGTGTCCTCAAGGTGGTGTACTATCCCCACTTTTATGGAACCTAGTCGCTGATGGTTTGTTAAGGAAACTCAATAACCTTGGATTTCCGACTTATGGTTTTGCCGACGATTATCATATATTGATGACCGGTATAAGCATGAACACTCTCTTTGATTTAATGCAACAAGCCCTGCGATCTGTTGAACAATGGTGTTGTCAGATTGGATTATCTGTAAATCCGGGCAAAACATCAATGGTGCTTTTCATTCATCGTAGGATAATCACAGGGGCTCGTCCGTTGCAGTTCTTTGGTTCAGAGGTCACTGTGGTCGATCAAGTTGAATACGTCGGGGTTATTCTTGACTCAAAACTGAATTGGTCTGCTCACATTGATTTCAGGATTAAAAGAGCTTGCATGGCTTTCGGCCAATGCAGACGAGCTTTTGGAAAACCATGGGGACTCAAACCCAGATATATTCATTGGATCTACACAACTATTGTTAGACCAATTTTATCATATGGATGTCTTGTATGGTGGCAGAAAGGAGAAGTCGCGACAGTTCAGTCAAAGCTAAATCATTTCCAAAGGATAGTCCTAATGGCGATGACAGGAGCATTCACGACAACTCCTACTGCTGCTCTAGAGGCGCTACTGTGCATTAAATCACTACATGTGTTCCTAAAACAAGAAGCATTATCTTGTGCATACCGTCTTAAGGTTACAGGGCTTTGGAACAGTAACCCATTAGATTACGCTACCAGCACCACTCGCTTGTGATCTCAAATGGTTACGTGGGATGAGTATTTACTCGCTCCTAGTGACCTAACTCTCACATGCAGTTTTCCTTTCAAAACATTCAATGTGAGCTATCCTCTTCGTGAGGAATGGTTGTCTGGTTGTCTGGAACGACAACTTGATGAACACATAGTTTGTTATACGGACGGTTCTCTGTTGAATGGTCGTGCTGGTGCTGGTGTCTACTGTCGTGAAATGAGGCTGGAGCAGTCTCTTTCACTTGGTGGCTACTGTACTGTGTTCCAAGCATAAATCTACGCAATTCTGTGTGGAGTAAAATCGGCACTTCAGCAGAGGATCAGTAGTAAACGAATTTTGTTTGTTCCGACAGTCAGGCAGCCTTAAAAGCACTCAGTTCGAATGACTCACGGTCGAATCTAGTGATCGCATGTCGAACTCAAATTGAAGACTTCAGCATTTCAAATGCTGTTTACTTCTTATGGGTACCCGGCGATTCTGGTATTACTGGAAATGAATGGGCTGATGAGTTGGATAGAGCTGGTGCAACGAATGATTTCGTTGGTCCTAAACCAGCTTTACCACTTTCAACTAGTTGGATAAAGCACAAGATTCGTTCTTGGGCTGCATCCAAACATGCCAGCTACTGGCGCAGCTTGCAAACTTGCGCTCAGACAAAAGCATTTCTACCAGATTTAAATTTGAAAATGTCAACGTGTCTACTGCATTTCTCCAAGCATCATTGCAGTATTCTGGTCAGAGCTCTGACTGGACATTGCAAACTCAATTATCACATGGCTACTATTCAACGTGCTGAGTATTATTCGTGTGATTTGTGTGAATGCGATTATGGTACTTCATATCATCTGATATGTAACTGTCCCGCATTGAAGCAGCTACGTATCCGGGTTTTTGGTTCTCCATACATGGTTGAGTCTGTGTATGCGGAGCTAAAATTGAAGGATATTCTCTCGTTTCTCACCCAATGTGGTAAGGAGCTATAGTCAGAAGGGTTCATCGTTCTTCCTGGAGTGAATGAATCCCTTCTGTATTCACCTTAAATAGGGTTTAGCAGATTGTTTGGCATCCTTTATGGTGTACCGAATTTACTTCTGCTCGTACATACTGCGAATCGTTCTGCATTCTTCCGGGAGTGCAGAATGGTGTCGCTTTTGTAAGATCTCTAAATCCTCTCGGGGGTTGGAGGTTTTATTAACAGCAGACTGTTCGGGACCTCGTAGAGGTTCAGAATTTACTTCTGCTTCCACTAAATGTGATCCTCAGCAGATTGTTCAACATCCGTTAGGGGTGCAGAATTTACTTCTGCTTTTATGTGTTTTTGTGTCGTCAATTTTTCCCATCCTACTAGTCCAACCCTTACCATTTCCTTTCAATCCTTCCCTCTTATATATCGGGAAAATGATGCTAAAAACAAATTAATGGCAAGGCACAAATCTCCAAATATCAAGGCGAACATGCCGTTTGAGCCAATTTGTTCTGATAACGCGCAATCAATTAGCAAACAAACTTATTTAGCAACCCGATACAACGCATTAAAGATATTAATTGCGGAATGTTTAAAATTATTAGACACCGAAGCTGAGGTATCCGCTTCAGACTTACTTCCTATAAAGGAAATAGAAGAAAATTCAGACAGTAACTCCGACAGTAAGCCCGAAATGACTGAGGAAAAGTTAGATTTAATGATTGCCTTGAAGGTAATCGACAAATTAGAAGGGGAAAGCCTAAGTTTGGGTCATTTCCTGGAAACAATAGACTTACTGAGAGCGTATTCTATTAACGTTCCAGAAGGTCACATAATAACTTTTCTGAAGACAAGACTAGTGGGATCGGCACATGGATGCACCACCAAGGGTGCCACCACCCTCAATGAGGCTAAGCAAACGCTTGCCGAAAAATTTGCAATAAAACTCACACCAACAGCATGCGAAGCTGAATTAAAGCTCGCCAAACAGAAAAACAAGGGTATCACCGAATTCGGAAAAGAAATGGAGCAGTTGGCAGCGAAACTAGCCACTGCCTATGTATCAAATAATACATTTCCAAACGAGTCAGCAGCGGGAGCAATAGTTCAGCCCGTTGCTACCAACGCTTTTATAGCTGGACTAAACAGCGCTCAGATGGCATTCTTCGTTAAGGCGAGGAACCCGCCAAACCTTAATAGAGCAATATCGGATGCACTGGAAGTGCAGCCGCAATCGTCACCAGAGTCTGCCCTTTGGACGCAGGGATTCGCATTCAATAGGCCTAATTTTCGTGGAAGAGGAAACCGCGGAAATTACGGCAGGGGTTATTACTTCAGCCATTACAATAGTAATAGTAATAGTAATAGAGATTTCTCTCACCAACGAGGTAGAGGAAATAACCATAGATCTAACAGCAACCGCCGAGGTTATGGACGGTATAACCATAACCAAAACTTTGACGGAAACCAGAGAAATAGGCAACAGAACCAGGGTAATAACAATAACTCGGCTACCCGAGCAAACAATAATAACCCTAGCAACCGAAACAACAGTCAATCCAGACGGAACGTGCATGTAGCGGAGCAACCAGAAGCTGCAGCCGGCCATAACGAAGAAGCAAACGTAAACGAGTTTTTTCGTGAATAATTTAAACAGCGAGAGAGCTTTAAGATCCAAATTCATCATAGAAAATGAACACCTCAACCTAGTAGTAGATAGTGGTGCATCATGTTGCATATTAGACAGACGTCACCTACCAGGGAAATTATACGCTTGCATTGACACATCAAAAACCATACAGGTACATGGCGTTAATGGTATCACTACCACTTTAGGAACAGTGAATACATTTATGGAATACGATGGGAGTAGCTACCCCATTACTTTCCTATTGTTGATAAACTACCACAAAATATCGTAGGTCTAATTGGTACGAATTTCCTTAGAAAATTTGACGCTAACATACATTTTGAGACGCTTACATTAATATTGAGAAACCCTTTATTTGCGGAAAACTTTATTATACCCAAACGAACTGAGGTAATGACATTTATTGAAGTAAATTACTCTGAATCCATGGTAATATGTAGCCAAGAAATTTAGACTGGAGTCTACAAAGCAAGAGCTATAGCGGAACCACCTAATGGAAAAATACCAGTGAGAATATTAAATGCAAAAAACAAAGCAGTCGAAATCAAAAATTTAAAACCAATGTGTAAACCCTTTGCGAATTATGACGCAATTGAAATTAAGAGTGCCTATAAGTATAATGACAATAGAGTACAAGAAATATTAAAAGAATTAAATTTACAGGAACTAAATGAGCGGGATAGTATAACAATTGAGAAACTTTGTATGAAATATAATGATATTTTTTGCTTGAAAAACGACAAGCTAACAGTAACGAAAATTTATCAAGGACGAAGTTCAAAGGCAAGTGGATAAGATGCTCAAGGATAATATTATAGAGGATGCAGTTTCAGAATGGAACAGTCCACTACTGCTAGTTCCTAAGAAATCAACTAATGATAACAAAAAATGGCGTTTAGTTATCGACTATCGGAAACTAAACAATGCCCTACAAGATAAATTATATAATTGAAAAAAAAAATGCCCTACAAGATGATAAATTTCCACTTCCAAATTTGGAGGAAGTGATCGAATCATTAGCAGGAACAACATATTTTTCTCACCTGGACTTATCACAAGGATATTACCAGTGTGAACTAAGAAAGGAAGATAGGCCAATAACAGCATTTAGTACTAACAGGGGACAATACCAAATGACTCGTCTTCCAATGGGATTGAAAGTAAGTCCCTCAACATTCTCCAGGTTAATGACAGTGGCTATGTCAGGTCTCAACATGGAGAAATGCCTAGTTTACTTAGATATGACATCATAGTGTTTGGCAAAACCCTAGATGAACATAATAGAAATTTGATAAATGTGTTTGAAAGATTGAGAAAACAAACCTGAAATTAAACCCACTGAAATGTAATTTTTTAAAAACCGAATTACTTTATTTGGGACATTTAGTATCTGTAGAAGGCGTAAAACCAGATCCTTATAAGATAGAAATTATCAAAAATCGACTATATTCAGATAGAGATATCTAAAGATGAGAAAAACGAGAACATTTAAAAACAACTCGAAGAAGAAAAGATTTTACTGAATCCTAACATGTCATTTACTTACCTACGGGAAGTAATGAAACAATTAGTAAATTTCACAAAATCGAAAAAAATTAAAGGCCTTGTTGTGAGAAACACAACCGAAAGTAAACAATTAAAAAGTAAAATCGAACAACTTAATTTAATGGGCATGTCACCTATTATAGTAATAGGTAATAAAATACGAGTAATAGAGAACGAGAAAGAAAAAAGACTAATTTTGAATGATTTCCACGTATTGCCAACAGCAGGGCATGCGGGGATAAAACGAACATTAAACACGATAAAACAGAGGTATCATTGGAAATCAATGGATACTGACGTGACAAATTTTATAAAGAAATGTGCGAAATGCCAAAGAAACAAGGATAATGTGACAAAATATCCTATGAAAATAACAAGTATAGCCAGTCAAGCATTTGAGAAAATATTTTTAGATATAGTTGGTCCTCTTTTACCAGACAACAAAGGTAACCAGTATATACCGACTACCCAATGTAATCAGACAAAGTATGTAACAGCAACACCGATTCAGGACAAATCAACAGACGTTGTAGCCAAAGCATTTGTTGAGAATGTCATATTGTATGGTGTACCCAAGCAAATTCTGACAGATAGAGGTACAGAATTTATGTCTACCCTGTTCACCAGAATTTACGAAGTTCTAAAAATCGAAAAATTAAATTCTACGGCTTACCACCACCAGACAATAGGAGCACTGGAGAATTCACACAAAGTATTAGGGAATTTTCTACGTATACAGACGGACAACTCGTATGGAAATTGGTCAACCTGGGTACCATATTATAAATTTGCTTTTAATACTACGGTACACAATGCAACAGGAATGACCCCATATGAACTAGTATTTGGCAGACAATGCACTTTACCAACAAACTTATCTGGACAGAACGAAGTTGACCCTGTGTATAACATAGATGATTATGCTAGTATTATGAGGTTCCAATTACAATCCACCCAGCTGAAAGCGAAAAGGAACCTAATGAAGCTGAAAGCGGATAGGGTTCTGGGATATAATGGAAAACTTCAGACTAGAATTTTTACAAAAGGGCAACTAGTTCTTGTAAAAAAGGAGACTTCAACAAAATTGGAAAACAAATACAATGGACCCTACGAAGTCATAGAAGACTTGGGTTCCAATATAAAAATTATAAATATACAAAACAAGAAAATAGATACGGTTCACAAAGATAGAGTAAAACAATTTATAACAAGTTAAAAAAAAGAAGAGAAGAGAGAAGAAAAGAGAAAAAAGGGGTAAGAATAGGATAAACTATGGAAATATGTATACAGATAACTCAAAATAACTTAAAATTTTTATCAAGTGCCACAATCAATGTAAATTCTATTAAATTGAAATTTATTGATTTCTGTTTATCAAATTGAATATAACGAAGTAAATTCTATTATATCGAAATTTATTGCTTTCTGTTAATCAAATTGAATATAACGAAGTAAATTCTATTAAATTAAAGAAACTTATTGGCTTCTATTGATTAAATTGGAAATAATGAAGTAAATTCTATTAAATTGAAATTTATTGCTTTCTGTTGATCAAATTGAATATAACGAAGTAAATTTATTGATTTTCTGTTGGTTAACTTTAAAAATAACATATAAACTAACTTCGATGAAATTGAAAAAAAAATCTGGCAGGATCGCCATGAAAAATCTTATGTTCTGATGGCCACTGAGTGGCGTGAATTTCATTCTGTTAGAAGTAACTACATTCCAGGTCGAGTGTTGGTTTCGAACTCTTTATTCCAGAATTGTATTTCTTAACGCTAGGTCCTGCTCGGGCGGTGGCTACGTGACCCTTTTTAGCGCGTCAGCATAAAACGGTCACCGCTCAGTCGGTGGCAATGATCGCGCTTTATGCTGCGTCGGAGTTTCGATATCATTTATTTATTTTAACGATTGAAGCGGGCCTGTATCCACCACAGTTGAAGTTTTGCTATAAAAATTGCTACAATCTAAAATAATACCTATTATATGATATTACATAGCCAAGCATTATTGCTTCACCAACATCAGTGCATTGAACTCACTGGATTTTTAGCATTATAAATGACAGTTACTTAGAAAATAGACGACTTCTTACAATACCCATTTTATTGTATTCAACTCGTTTTCATTTCGCTCACGATATAATGCCACCGAATCCACCGTGTATTTCTCACACCACCTCAATTCGAAACAGCAGCGCGCAAGCAATAAAAAAAATGCGAAAACGTTTATGTAAACTTTTTCAAATTTCGGTTGTTTTGGCTGAAATTTTATAATTTTGAGTTGCATTTTCAGATTCTTTGTGCAATTCTGCTACAAACCCTATTTTTCAGTTTTAAAACCATCCCCGTGGAACGGAACAGTAACCGTTTATACATTTTAAAAACCAATTACGGCTCGTCAAAGCAAAATTTCAAAATTCTAAGATTACTTAGTTGTGATAAATTTGATTTCGAAAACTTAAGTGTTTTTAATTTTTCGAAAATCGGTCTAGTTTTTGAATAATTGATCAAAAACGCGATTCGCGCATTCCGCTACATTTCACCCTAAAGGCCGAGATGGTATATGTAAAAATGAATTTGAACATAAGTTGACTGGAATCTGTTCGATTCGAAACAATATCATTTACAAATGAGACCATTGATAATTCTCTACGTTCTTTTAATGTTTGAATATTGATACGCATACAGCGGGATTTATAGGACGGAAGAGGAAGTCTTGTCCAACCTAATTTACGAAGTGTTTATTTATTTATTTATTTATTTATTTACAATCAACAGACACAATTTGGTCCTAATGATAATTCCTAATAATATTCAGAAAATTTGTACGTATTCTGCTTCTTGACACATTAAAATCGTACCCAGATGAAACGCGGTTGAACGATCTCTGTAAACCAATAATAGAACCATTTGCGCCATAGTTGGTACGTCGTATAGGAAGTCGAAGAAAAGCACTGTTGCGGAGAGCTCTGGGTCGCACATTAATATTAATTTCGTTGAGCAAAACGGGATAGTCGATCCTACCGTTGAATATATCTGATATTATCAAAGCGCGTGATAATTCTCGTCGCACTTGTAATGTGTCGAGACCCATTAATAACCCGCAACTTTCATAACTAGGTAGTTGATGAGGATCGGTCCACGGCAATCGGCGAAGAGCGAAGCGAACAAATCTGCGCTGTATTCCCTCAATTCTATGAGCACCGTTCAGGTAGCATGGGTTCCAAACTGCCGAGCAATATTCGAGAGATGAACGAACAAGCGAACAGTAAAGCGATTTTAGACAGTGTATGTCTGTAAAGTGCTTAGTTATTCTCATTAAGAATCCTAAGCTACGGGAAGCTTTAGCTACAATGTAACTGATGTGATGCTTGAATGTAAGTTGTTAATCGAGATGGACGCCAAGATCCTTAACGCTAATCGATCTTCCAATTAAGGATCCATCCAGAAAGTATTCGACATGCAATGGCATTTTTCTCTTCGTGAACGTAATGGCCGAGCACTTGTCTGGATTTACAATCATACGGTTAACTTTACACCAATCTGCGAAGATTAACAATTGCCGCTGAAGAAAAGTTGCGTCTTCTATGTTGCGGATGATGTGATAGATCTTGACATCATCAGCAAACGATAAGCGAGGACCTTCCAAGGCAAAATTGACATCATTGAAGTACAGTAAAAATATTAACGGTCCTAGATGACTTCCCTGTGGTATTCCGGATGATGCGAGGAACTCTCCGGAAGTATGATCGTCAATTTTAACTGCTAAACGACGATTCCTAAGATACGACTGCAACCAACGAAGAATGTTCGAACTGAATCCAAGTCTGTCCAACTTAGCAACCGTGATGTCGTGGTTGATTATATCGAAAGCGGAGGAAAGATCTGTGTAGATATCGTCCGTTTGTAAACCGTTAGACATTGCATCAAACACATAAGACAAAAACGATAGTAAGTTTGTGGTTGTTGAGCGGTTAGGCACGAAACCGTGTTGAGTATCGACGATATATTGCTTGCAGTGATTGAAAATTGGTGTCAGTATAACCTTTTCGAACAGCTTTGGTATAGCGCTGAGGGAAGTGATACCGCGGTAGTTGTTTATATTCTTTTTATCACCTTTCTTGTGGACTGGGAACATAAAGGAAGCTTTCCATAAATTGGGGAAAACTTCTGTAGCGAGAGACATTCGAAACAATTTGCAGAGGGGAGCGATTACTCCACTCGAGCACTTTTTAAGAATAACTGCCGGTATTCCATCAGGGCCTGGAGAATTTGAGGCTTTCATTCCTACAATTGCCGTCCGAATTGAGTCTTCGTCAATATTGATGCAGTTCAATGAGTTATTAGACAGGGGAACGTTAAGTGCTGCGGCAGCAATTTGCTGCGGAGTCAGGATTTCATTTGAAAAAACCCTAGAAAACTTTTCCGCAAACATCTGGCAGATTTCCTGTGTGCACGAACCAGTACGATCTCCAAAGCTCATTGACGAGGGTAACCCGACTTCTTTCCTTTGCTCATTCACATGTTTCCAGAAATACCTTGGATTTGATTTCAGTTTTCGTTGTACGTTGTTCAAGTAGTTGGCATGGCAGCGCTTAACGGTTTTCTTGTACAACTGATTTATCTGCACGTAGTGATTACGCATGGAAAATCCTCCATGTTTAGAATACCTCTTTAGAGCGGCTCTTTTGGTCGTTTTCAGATGTCTCACTTCCGCAGTCAGCCATGGTGGATGCCTGGTCTGCCGTCTCGAGCGTTTCGGTACATAGTAGTCGATTGCGTAGCTCATAACATTAGAAAACGTCTGCACAGCAGCATTGACATCATCGTTGTCGAGAACTTCATCCCAGTCGATTTGTGTCAAGAAGTCGGTCATATTGGTGTAGTCGATTCTACTAAAATTATAGCAGATGATGTCCGTTGGAATGCAGGCGTTCTGTAAGCGGTTCGAATCGAGCACGATATGTAATGGAGGATGATTATGAACAGAATTCACCAGAGGGAACGGTGAAGCACTAATCTTTGGTGCAACATCTTCTCTACTTGAAAAGCAAAGATCCAACATCCGGTTATTTTCATTAACGACAGGATTCGACTGTCGAAGAAGGTTGAGGTTGTAGCCGTCGAGCATGGTTGTAATGCCAATGCACAGTGGTCCGGATCCACAATTTAGGGGGACAAAAACATTTGTGGCTTAGCCTTATACTTTAGAGCTATGATGTCTTCGGAACAAATGATCAGTGAAAGATAAGCCATATTTTGAAGCATATGGTATTAGGGTGGTTCTAATTATTAGGGTGATCCAAAAATTATTTTCCGTATGTGTTGAGATAGAGGACTGCATTCTTCGGCAAAATTGTAGGAAAACTTATATCAAGCAACTTTGCTGAAAACACTATTGTATTATCTCTAACGGTTTTAATGTTACAGCTATTTTAATAGATCAACTTAGGGTGTTCCTAAAAAAATCAGTTGTTTTGCTCTAGCTTTCTTAATATTCACTTCTCGATTTTGGTGTCTTTGAATATCTTTTAGAGTTTGTTGAAACCAATTTTTTCATGACTAGCGCATTCAGGTAGCGTTTTCTGAACCGAAGTTTTGAGCAAAACTAGTTCAAAAACAGATCATTTTTAAACTGCTATATCTAACATTGGAGCAAACGAAAAAAAAATCGGTTTCTTTCATTTAATAGAAAATACTTTCGAGCATGTTTATAGAAAAAATGGCGGAGGAGATATTTTTTTAAATTTTTTAAATTGTGTTCAAACATTGGGTTTTTTCATTGAAAAATGCTTTTTCATGTAAGACATTTATTAGCTATACATATTAAAATAAGGTATTGCTGTCTTCTAGCCTTTTAAAATTAAAAATGTTAATTCAGCTGCATAATCGGGAAGATGGAGTACACTCACGTTGGTTGTTACTCTATTCGATAATGCTATTACAGGATCAGATGTTAAAAGAAATCGTTTGAATACATCCTCTAGATTCACTAAACGATTGAAGTTCTGCGGATGGAACTGCCTATACTTGCGAATTGATTTATTTCGACTTTCTTGCGCTTCCTTACTGTACATTATTTGCTATCTGTTTGGTTCCCTTGCGATTGATTGTTGAGCAAGAAGGCTGGATAATCTGGAACAACAATTATCCTTCATCTGTTTCCCTTTGCTGCCCAGAATAATAATCTTTCAAAAGGAAAACACGGAACTAATAGCAGGAAGTGGATAAAGTAAATGCAGAAATTGCAGAGCTTTCTCCCACAGTACTGGGGAAAGTATTTGTATCAACGAAGCTAGTGCTCTGCCTGAACGATACGAAAGTGTTAAACGACATAACAGGCATACACTCCCAAGCTTGGTACATATGCAAGCGCTCAGGAAAAGCTCTGCATTTTTCAAGAACTGAAACAAATGAGAATAATCCAAACAAATATCAATTTGGAATTTCGCCTCTACACGCAATGATTCGATCTATGGAACTTTGGCTAAAAGTGAGTTATTGTTTGCATATTGAGAAATGGCGCGTGTCCCGACAAAATCAGCATGTCAAGGAGCAAGAGACAAACATACTAACGGCATTAAAAGAGCAGCTAGGGTTACGTATTAGCAAAGACATCATATTAACAAGATATCCAGCTCGCACATTTCCAGAACAAATCATTGGAAACATCCTTTTTCGCGAGCATGGTGCACTCAGGTGAGTCCGCATCGAATCTCGTACATAGAAGTAGGGAAGAGAAATGTCAAATTCTTGCGCGCAAAAATAGCAGCACTGCGCACCCACACAATTGACATGATATGTTGAATGTGATGCCGTACGATGGCGTTCCTATACTGAAGATTGATTTCGCTCCAAGCTGACAGGGTCTAGCATTGGTGAACCATTACCTGGAGGAGGCAACTCGAATGATGGTATCTGGGCCCGTAGATTTTTCAAAGAATATAACACAGTAGCGCAAATCATCGAGTTAAATGGAAATATACTTGAACGGTTTTTTATAATCTTAACGTTGATAAACAGCAATGTGAAGATTTCGGTACCTGCTTTCCAGGAGTTTACTGAACAAACAAGAATTCGTTTTGTGGAGCTGTATGGATGGTATGCTCTGTTGCCAACCGTGCATAAACTTCTGGTGCATGGGACTGCAATTATAAAACATGCTTTGCTTCCTATTGGCATGTACAGTAAGGAAGCGCAAGAGAGTTAGTGAATCTAGAGAATGTATTCAAACGATTTCTTTTAACGTCTCATCCTGTAATAGCATTATCGAATAGAGTAACAACCAACGTGAGTGTACTCCATCTTCCCGATTATGCAGCTGAATTAACATTTTTAATTTTAACACGCTAGAAGACAGCAATACCTTATTTTAATATGTATAGCTAATAAATGTCTTACATGAAAGAGCATTTTTCAATGAAAAAACCCAATGTTTGAACACAATTTAAAAAATTTAAAAAAATATCTCCTCCGCCATTTTTTCTATAAACATGCTCGAAAGTATTTTCTATCAACTGAAAGAAACCGATTTTTTTTTCGTTTGCTCCAATGTTAGATATAGCAGTTTAAAAATGATCTGTTTTTGAATTAGTTTTGCTCATAACTTCGGTTCAGAAAACGCTACCTGATTGCGCTAGTCATGAAAAAATTGGTTTCAACAAACTCTAAAAGATATTCAAAGACACCAAAATCGAGAAGTGAATATTAAGAAAGCTAGAGCAATAAAACTGATTTTTTTTAGTAACACCCTAAGTTGATCTATTAAAATAGCTGTAACACTAAAACCGTTAGAGATACTACAATAGTGTTTTCAGCAAAGTTGCTTGATATAAGTTTTCCAACAATTTTGCTGAAGGATGCAGTCCTCTATCTCAACACATACGGAAAATAATTTTTGCATCACCCTAATAATTAGAACCACCCCAATACCATATGCTTCAAAATATGGCTTATCTTTCACTGATTATTTGTTCCGAAGACATCATAGCTCTAAAGTATAAGGCTAAGCCACAAATGTTTTTGTCCCCCTAAATTGCGGATCCGGACCACTGTGCAATGTGGAAAGTGGAGAGCGCCGGATCAGGAAAGAAGAAGCCACCGGAACTTGTCTGCCATTTTATGCTGGAAAAGTTGAAGTCTCCCACAACCAAGATTTCATCTACGGGTAGTACATGAGTGGAAGTAATTTCTTGTAACCACTGTATGTGTGCATCGATAAGCGGTAGATCGCGGCATCGGTCTGGAGGAAGATATATCACACAAAGGTAGAGGGAAAAATTGACCAGTTTCAAACGCACCCAAACCTGCTCGACGCATTTACCAGATGCGGTTTCGATCAATTGCGCTTTCAAACGACGATGCACTGCGATAAGCACCCCTCCTCCAATAGTTTTTGAGTTATTTAAGGGGCTGCGATCGGTACGGAAGACTTCGTAGTTGGATCCAAAACCTTGAACGGATAGCGTACAATCACTGAGCCACGTCTCCGAAAGAGCGATGATGTCGAAGCAATCATCCGAGCAAGCCAGCAAATAGTCGTTGATGTGCATGTTCATGCCTCCAACGTTCTGGTAGTACAAGTGCAGCGGTTGACTAGATTGATCGTCCGATGGATAACTGCAAACGACGAAAAGTGAATCAACTCCTGAATCGTTTGAGGCTGAATTGTACTTGTCGTCTGGGATGGTTTGGAAGACCCCTTCTGCGTTCCCACTCACAGGGCCGGGACGACTGATGACCGCTGGCTGCAATAGCTCGACTGTGGGGAACGTATCAGGGGCTTCCATGGTGCGAACATCTGTGCATCCCGGTATCCGATTCAGAGCGAGAGGAGGACATCTATAAGTGCGAGAGAGATCAGCACTTGGAAAGGACGGAATATGCATATACTTGCCGAGATGAGACATTTGGAAGACTCTTTCACCACACCCACGCACAGGACCAGGACGACTGGAGAATGTTGGCTGCTGTGGCACGACTGTGGCGGGAGGTTCGAGAGCTTCCAAAATATCAACTCCAGTGCGTCCCGGTGTGGTTCCATTGTACTCTCATAACGTTTGCCGGGGCGGTGTTCTCATCAAACGGAGCGGACTGGGTGTTACTTCGTCTACATTCATAACGGTGCTGCATACATTTTCGTCGGGAATCGGTGGAGAAATATCGATTGGAGGATACCAGATGTTCTGCTTTTTGTTGTCTTCGAACTCGCGAAACAAAACACCTTGTGTCGGGATTAAGAGCCGCTTCCCGAAATTTGGGCAGTATCCCAACTTTGAAGGAGACAAAGTTCAAAGTATTTACGTCGACATCTTTTTTCACCAGCGGGATGACCGTGACATCTTCGCTGCACTGTAAACCATCTTTTGTTAGCTGCGAAACCATCTCCTTACTAACGCTGGGGTGAAAACGTGACAAGTAAATCCATACGAGGGAGCAGGGCGTTGGAACTGTGGTGATATTACAGTTATTCGATGGTTTCCGGCAACATTCCAAAGTTTTACTTGGCTCAGAACTATCTTCCCGACGACGCTTCGCATTGTGACCAAATCCGTCGGGCTTGGGCGGCAGCGGCGACGAAACAGGCACTTTGCGCGAGAGACGAGATATTTGCTGGCTATTCTTTTTAATTTCGGCCTTCAGCTCAGCAAAAATCGATTCTGTTCTCTCTGTGATAGATGCAAATGCGCTTCCAAACGAAGAAACCGAGTCACGGAAACGAGCAAGTTTTATCAGTTTACAACACTCATCGCATATCCAAAACAGCTTGGGATTTTCGTCCAAAACTTTCAGAAACGGCTTGTTGAGTTTTGCGCATTTCATATGTACCAAATGATGGCAAAAACCCGAACACTCAACGAAATCTTCCTCCGATTTTACAGTTTTGGCACAACGATCACAAGCATTAGCCATAGTGAACAAATCAAAGGATGCCGACAGTGAAATTCAGATGGCGCTTCGGTCGGGTGAGAAAGAGCGTGAAACTGAGTATCTTGATTAAACGATATCTTCGATAGGCGCCACTTCGCGATACGATAGCAAAAAAAGCGGCAACGAAACACCACAAATTATCTTTACTCCACCACGACACAAAAAACTGTCCAATTCTTATCGAGACTACGAGTAACACAGGAAATAAAAACGAATGAAAATCACTATAAATCAATAAAAAGTGCTTAGTGCGTCGATCACACAAACAATGACGGTACGTTGTTTACAAACGTGTGTTTTTTTATTGATTCTGTTCGATCTTTCCATGTGATTAAGTGATGTGACCAAACTAAGCTACAGTATTCTAGTACTGATCCAACATAGGCAATGTATAATGTCTTATATAATTCCTAATTCCCTAATTCTTTCGCATTTTCCAATTGTTTGACTTCCTAGAGTAAGGACCAAAGTCTGGTGTATTTTGTTTTTTACGGAATGTTATTCAACGACATTTTTTTTCACATTTAGTTGAATTTCTTCTTGGTAATCTTTAGCATCCTCACTTTTCTTTATTTCTAAAAATTGTTTTATGTCGCCTGCTTATATTGGAAATTTTATTTTTTTAGACAAAGGAAATGTAGTTAACAAATAAATAAATGAGGACCTAATTGAGATCCCTGAGGGACCCCGGAACTGACGTGAATGGGGCTCGACTTTTTACCCTCGATTTTTATGTTGACGATTTGTTAGATAGATAAGACAATTTTTGTAACTTGAACATAAAAATATGTTATGTCAACACGATCGAATGCTTTGCTGAAATCTGTATAAAGAGCTTCAATGTGATTTCTCTTGTCCATAGCGGTCAGGGTACAGTGACAAATTCAGGTAAATTAGTAGTAGTGGAACGTCTTTTGAAAAAGCCATGTTGCATGTGAGTAATTTTATTTTTTATTTGACAATAAAATATACAATAATTACATTTTCTCCGTAATTTAATTAGATTTTCTCTACTGTACTGCTTTCCTTAATACAATCCATAAGATTCACGTTTATTTTAGATATTACATGTATTAAAAAAAACCATCATCATTTACTTCTCTAAAATTTTCCGCGGCATGTCGAATTCTTTATCCGCCTTTCGAATTGTTGAGCCACCACCGTGCACTGACTGGATTGCAGCAAGCATGCTCGTGTTTGACCACTTTTTACGAGAAGAAACCCTCTTGTATGTCCGTACCATCGTTCACAATCTGCTTTTAGTTGTTTGCTTACATTGAATGTTTTGACACTGATCGACTTTGAGGTTAGGTTTGTTCATCCTCTGTTATGGCATACCTGCCCATAGCAATATGGCGAACTTGCTCCGTTATGAACCGATTGCAAATTTCTTGTGAGGTATTACCAATGTCTCCTGTAGATACATTCTTGACGCAATGTTTTCTGATTTCAATTTGTTTATAACATAACAAAAAATTAGACATTGTTTCCTGTTCAGTTTTCAAGTTATACTGATAGATGTCGGAAATTTCGAATTACTCGATTATTCAACAATCGAGTATAATTTTGAAACTAATCGATTGAAATTTATTCGATTATCTGGGTTATTAATCGATTACTCGATTATTCATTCGATTATTCCTATGGGATTTTTTTTTAAATATTCGATTAACTCAATAATCGAATATTAGTTTTAAGCTATTCGATTAAATTTGATCCAATTCTTTAGAACCACAAGTAAGCGTGCTCATTATCTTGACACACAAATAAAAATTTACATTCGAATCACTTGAAAAATCACGTAAAATGGTTCCAAATGTCAAATTGAATATTATACGTGACGAAAATGAATGTTATGCGAAAATCCCCTAAAATGAATTGAGTATCATCAGTTTGTTTACGTGAATTGACCAAAAATCAAATAATGTACGTATTTCCCGGTGTGAAAAATTCAATTTTGAAAATGGTGAACAGTGAGTCCTTCAAGTGTAAGCAAGTGTAAGTAGTTTGAACATTCGTGAGAATTTTTTTTTGTTACAATTTTTTACTACAAAGCAAAATGAATTATGATTTTGATTTAAATTAATCTGTCAAATATGCCCGTTTTGTAAGCCTCACAAACCCACACCCACGATGTTAACGGTAGCTGGTGGTTTTTACAGCCATTGAACTTCTGTGCCACCCCCGGTGAAACCCTCAACGAGTGAAAACGGTGAAAATTTGAATATTTCGCGAGAAAAAATGTTCACCCGTACTTTTGCGACTGCACATTGTCACGCATCGAGATTTTTACTTGTAGTCCAGTGAAAAGAAACGAAAATTAACTGGTAATATAGTCCAACTTGCTGTGCCATTAATCGGTGTCATTTCAAGTGAGGTGACACCACACAGAAGTGAAGAATAAGAAAAATTTCTATGCAGATTTTCTGAAATAAATGTTCATGTTTTTATGATTAGAATCCTAATAATTTATATCAACATTTTGAAAATCTCCAACCAATATTTAAAATAACAGTTTTCTGGTATCTGAATGTGATATGAGTACTACACTACATTGTATATATAAATCAAATAATTTTTACTGGATTGTGCATTAAACAGCTTTAAAATGGTAGGGTAGGGTCTGACCGCAACATTACCCGTACAGAGAGTAAGCTGATGGGCCAATAGCTCTTCGAAAAGGAAGGAAATTTTCGGATACCGAATAGGACCCTGCGGAATACAACACTGCTTCAGCAGAAATTTCACAGGACTCGTTTTGGATTTAATGAACCGATTACTGCTTCCATACGAACTTTCACCACTGTTGAGGATCTTTTCGAGTTTGGTGAATCATCTAGTCATTTCGCGAAAAAACTGGAACGATCCACTCTGATTTGAATTTTTAGGATATTATTTTATTTTGACATTTGTGGTACTAGCTTTAAGTTACATTGTGTTTTATTACTTTTGTTTATGTTTTTGAAAAGATAGTGGTTTTTGCGCCCGTTTGAGAATGACAAACGAGCATTTCAACTCAAGTGGGTTTTTTCCCACTTTAGTTGTCATGAAGCTTTTCATACAGCAATCGAATTCTCTCTATTTATACATCAGATTAATAGACCCGACAACTACGAGTATGAGGAAATTTTCGATTATCACTCAACAAATTATAATAGTATTAGTCGTAAGCTACGAGAAATAGATTGGTGAAAACTCCTTAGAAACAAAATTTCTATAGATATTTTCTACACACTGTTGTATAATACAATAATACAATTCAAACTATTCTGTTTGGTATAACGAGCAAATTAGAAACTTTTTTTTTTGCCCTCCACACTCCCCCGCACCAAAAAGATCACATTAGGAGCCCTCTGGTTGCGGACACATACAGTGCTCAGCTTGGGAAAAAAAATTCTACTAACAGAAAAAAACGCGATTTTATCAAGCTGAGGTTATTATAAAACGAAGAAGGCTAACTATTTGTACTAAGCAAGAGCTCCCAGTGGAATGTAAGATTCCTGTTAAGGGGCACTTAATATGTTTAAAAATAAACTGTTCTAAAAATAATATTTATGTATCCGTCTATTGGAGCAGGAAAAATCCCCCTTGAGCTGACCGTTGAACCAGTACTTACTCAAAGGGCACAAAAACCTCCTCTTCTTTTTATATTTGATGAATAAGTTAAATGAAAGAATTAATAAATAAATTAATGAATAAGTAAATGATTGATTAAAGTAATGTAAAACGAAATTTATTACATAATTGAACAAGTGAATGAATAAATGAATGAATAAATTAATGCATAAATGAATGAATGAATGAATGAATGAATAAATGAATGAATAAATGAATGAATAAATGAATGAATGAATGAAAAAATGAATTAATAAAATGAATTAATAAAATTAAAAAATTGAATACAAAACCGGTTAGAATGATAGTAACAGAGTAACAATACTTGGATACAATAATAAATCTTGAAAATAAGCACAGCACATTATTACGACAACAGAGGATACCTCTGACGGAAGCGATAAATAAAAAAGGACTAAAAACGCGCACACACATATCCAAAAACCAGGACATACAACATACAAACCACAGCATGCGGCTGATACACCTACACAATATAATCAACTATCTTCGATTTTACAAATTGTTTCATTTTAGTTTTAAACAAGTCAATATTCATGATTTGTTTCAGACTTATAGGTAGATAATTATAGATAGTCGGACCGTAGAACGTTATCCGAGTTTGACCGAGATTTGTGGATACTCTAGTTCGCAGTAGTGAACTAGCTTGCTATTTCGCTGCCGTGCAATAACCGATAGAGGTGAATTGCTATGAACCCCTGGTTGGTATAGCGCCTTATGGACGAACATGATTGTTTGCATGTCTCTCAATGCCAAAATGGGCAAAATGCAGTGACTAGTGTTGGAATACAGTAAAGCTGTGGGATACAAATGAGGCAACTTAAAAATAGTTTTAAGGCATCTATTTTGCAATATCTGAATTTTTTTCAATCTGGACTTAGGTGCATGACCCCAAACGATTATTAGATACTGAATGTGAGAATGAATACAAGCAAAGTAGAAACTCAATAAAGCCCTCATTGGAACAAAATAGCTAACTTTGCGCAATGCGCCGGATAATGCGGATAATTTTTTTTCGATAGCCTTTATATGTACATCCCAAGAAAGAGTTGAACCGAGATGTATATCTAGGTATTTGAAATCGTTTACCTTTTCTATTGCAATTGTCTCAAGACATGGATGAGGATGATTTGGTAGTTTTTTTCTCGGGGAATGAAACACCATGTATTTCGTTTTTAATAAGTTCAAAGACAACAAATTTGCGTTGAAATATTTAGATAGGATCCGGAGGTCGTACTCAATCAACGGGATTAATGTTTGTACGTCCTTGCACGGATAGAACAGTGCAGTATCGTCAGCAAATAACCTAGGTACACCTTTTAGATTCAAATTCTCAATATCGTTAATATAAATTAAAAATAACAATGGTCCTATGTTACTACCTTGAGGTACTCCTACACTAATGGAGCGATATGAACTAGATGAATGACCAATAGATACAAACTGTTTTCGGTTGGATAAATAGCTTTTGACTATGTCATTTACCACCCCTCTAATCCCGTATCGATCCAGTTTTTCTAAAAGGATTTTGTGATCTAATGTGTCAAAAGCCTTTCGGAGATCCAAGAACAATGCACCAACAACTTGTTTGGAATCAATATCACCAATGAGACAATCAACCAGCTCAGCAATAGCTGTTGTTGTACTACATCCAGATCTAAAACCGTATTGGAATCGATATAAGATATTATTTGAATTTAGGAAGTCGAGCATTCTGTTCACGAGAAGTTTCTCCAAGATTTTATTGAAAATCGATAAAGTAGAGATTGAACGGTAGTTGCAAGGATCGCACTTATTTCCGGTCTTGAAAATGGGTGCTACACGGGCTATTTTTAGGCAATCAGGATAAACACCAGTTGTTAAAATTTTGTTAAATATTTGAGCTAAAATTGTTGAGAAGGAGCGAGGATTACTTTTCAGAAGCTTTGCAGAAATATTGTCATAACCATTACATTTGCTGGAATCAAGTTCGTTAATTATAACATTGACTTCATTTTCAGTGGCTGGACGTAGAAAAATTGAATTTGTGACAGAATAAACATTTTCGATAGGATTTGAAGTGTTCAAGTTCGAAATTTCGTCAGCTAGAGAGGCGCCAATACTTGAAAAATAATCGTTGAATGTTTCACATACTTCCAATTCGCTTTTTGTTTTTGTTCCATTTATTACTAGTTTTATTTGCTCTTTTGATTTAGTGCGACCCATAATTAAATTAATATTTTTCCAAAGTCTAGAATGACATGTAGTATTCAGAAGATTTTCGTAATATAATTTCTTGTTTGACCATTTCACTATGTCAACTTTCCTGGAGACGTGTTTCAGTAATCCTAGAAGGTTGAGATCAGTTGGTTTTTTTCTTACTTTTTTGAGATAATTGGATTTAAGCTGTAGTAGTTTCCAAAGATCGTACGACATCCAAGGACAGTATTCACGTTTCACATTAATTGCTTTGGTATAAGTCTTAGTACACTGCAATAACATTGAGTTATATGTTGATATGATGTTCGAAATGACGTCTTCGACATCATCTATGGACAATAAACTGTCAATATATTGATTGAAAATTCTATTGAGCTTGCTGTGATCAACTAGTTTTTTTGTTAGTACCTGTTTTTGTCTATTTCCATTCAACTTTATTGACGATATAATTTGAAGATGATCGCTTAAATTCGTAAAGATGGTATCGTTCCGTAAAAGAGCGGCATCATCGGTTTTGCAAATAAAATGATCGAGAATGTTTCCACTAGATGGTCGAGTCGGGATGGTATTAGTGCATATAAATCCATAGGACTCGAGTAGGCTACAATATCGCGATACAATGTTATTACTTGGTAAATTCATAGGAACGTTAGTATCTCCTATTAGGTAACATGGTTTGTTCTTTTTCACATTTGAAAGCCAGGATTCTAACATATCATGAAATCGATTGAAATCAAAAGCAGGAGGTCTGTAAACGCCTATAATGTCAGAACAGTGCCCATTAATGTTAATCTCAATTTGGATGGTATGTAGACCATCAATAACCTCATTTTTTAATATGTTATGCTCTATATTTTCCTTAACGAACACTGCTAACCCACCGTGGGAACTATCTCTACAAGAAAATATAGAGCAGAATAACCCGGAATTCCGTAAATTGATGTACTACCCTTTCTGAGCCATGTTTCACCGATGACGATGATATCTATCGTTATATCGCATTGAGCCAAAAAGTATTTTATATTATCAAATTTGTACAGATCATTCATACCTCGGATATTCCATTGGACTATCCTCAAGCATTTCTCGCTTTTATTATTACACCGTAAATTAAAATCGTATATATTATCATGATATGTATTGACAATACCTTCCATTATAAAAAAAAGGCGGGTGGGTTATGTCAGAGACATAACTGGATGTCGTGAATACGAAAACAACTGACATGTTCCTTAACACTTCAGAATATCAATTACTTGATCAATTGTATGAATTATGCAAGCATTCCCCTTTTCACTACTAGAATTTGAAACGATTAGTTACATTAAACATTGTGAAACACAATTAAATATTATGTAATAACCCGTATAGTTCTTTATAATAACAATACAGATTTATTGTCTGCTTCAATTTCGATAAATCTGATGCTTTTAGTACGAAAGATAAAATTCAATTAATTTTTTCTGATGATCTGTAGCACTAAAAAGTGTTTTGAATTGTCACGACCAACAGTATCTGCATTCAGATCCGAGATGGTTCTTTGCGTGCACACTGATGACTTCAGCTGGCAAGCTTCTGGTGTGGTTTTACTGTGTGGCCGGCCCGATGTTACTCTCGTGTGTGTCTTCCTTCTGTAATCGTTGCTCACAAAATGATAGACAAAGTGGCAACATCACCTTTCAAATCGCTGGAGCAGCACATATTTTGTTCTCTTCACAAAAAGATATAATGAAATTTACACGACATGTAAATCAATAATAACATGTAATAGACATGGGTTGAATCGAGACTTTGATTAAAAACCTTCATCGATGCAAAACTAAATTCGATTGCATTGAATTTTCAATGAATATAATTGTATCTTTCAGTTAACGCTTAGTTTGCAATTAAATTCTATTGAAACATACAGAATTGTAAAATAACTCTATGTTTAATTACCTGCTCTAAATATGTACATGAAAATAGATGTAAATTCACAAAATATTTTTATCTGTGTTCCTCAGAACGCGTTCTGATTGGGTGGTGCTGAAATGGATCAAATCAAACAGGCTTTTCAACAGTGTACAATTGAAAATTTTCCATGTTGTTGCAATGTACGTTCAAGTTGAAAAATTTTGAATCTAGTGGTAGTTAGATTATATAAATCCTTCCATATATCACTGAACTATGAGCTTTCGAAATACGAGAAAGGCACACAATCCTCATGTGTTTTCCTCTTTGATAATCGTTGATACAAAACATTTCAAAAAAGTTCAATTTTGAACTATTTGAGATTATGTCACACCACTGAAAATTTTATCATAAAATTGTGATCATATTTCCGATGGCATGTAGCAAAAATTATGTTGATTCGTTAGATACAACAAGAGATATTCACGATCAAAAACTTATCACTCTTTCAAAGAGTAAATTTTGAAAAGGCGCCCCATAGTAAAGTAAGTCGTATTCACGACAAAAAATATAACATCACGTTCAACTGAAGAAATACAATACATTTTATTGCAGTGAGTTCCCATTTCTTTTTCTCTTGGGTGAGGGAGAACCAATCGAGACAGAAGTATTCAACAGACGAGTAATTAAACAGCTCAAATCTTCTCTATTCCTTACAAGCTCGGGTTTTGAATGCTTGTCCTTTTTGCCTTTCTCTATAGAAAGGTATTAGAATTGCTGGAAAAACCGACTTTCGAACGGAGCCTCGGAGACCCATAGTGTTATATACCATTCGATTCAGTTCGACGAGGTCGGAAAATGTTTGTGTGTGTGTGTGTGTGCACTTTTAGAAGATATTTGAACGCGCTCAATTTTCTCAGAGATGGCTGAACCGATTTTAACAAACTTGGGCTCGTTTGAAAGTTACTGTCGGGCCATTGATCAAGTTCGACGATCAAATGGCTGTGACTGTTGGTTTCGGAGATATGATTGTATAAGTGACGTAACCGACAAAAAGCGTTGTATTTGAACGCGCTCAAATTTCTCAGAGATGGCTGATCCGATTTTAACAAACTTGGGCTCGTTTGAAAGCTACTATCGGGCCGTTGATCAGGTTCGAAGATCAAATGGTTGTGACTTTTGGTTCCAGATATATGATGGTATAAGTGACGTAACCGACAAAAAGCGTTGTATTTGAACGCGCTCAATTTTCTCAGAGATAACTGAACCGATTATAACAAACTTAGGCTCGTTTGAAAGCTACTGTCGGGCCATTGATCAAGTTCGAAGACCAAATGGCTGTGACTTTTGGTTCCTGAGATATGATTGTATAAGTGACGTAACCGACACAAAGCGTTGTATTTGAACGCGCTCAATTTTCTCAGAGATAACTGAACCGATTTTAACAAACTTGGGCTCGTTTGAAAGCTACTGTCGTGCCATTGATCAAGTTCGAAGACCAAATGGCTGTGACTTTTGGTTCCGGAGATATGATTGTATAAGTGACGTAACCGACAAAAAGCGTTGTATTTGAACGCGCTCAAATTTCTCAGAGATGGCTGATCCGATTTTAACAAACTTGGGCTCGTTTGAAAGCTACTATCGGGCCGTTGATCAGGTTCGAAGATCAAATGGTTGTGACTTTTGGTTCCAGATATATGATGGTATAAGTGACGTAACCGACAAAAAGCGTTGTATTTGAACGCGCTCAATTTTCTCAGAGATGGCTGATCCGATTTTAACAAACTTAGGCTCGTTTGAAAGCTACTGTCGGGCCATTGATCATGTTCGAAGACCAAATGGCTGTGACTTTTGGTTCCGGAGATATGATTGTATAAGTGACGTAACCGACAAAAAGCGTTGTATTTGAACGCGCTCAATTTTCTCAGAGATAACTGAACCGATTTTAACAAACTTAGGCTCGTTTGAAAGCTACTGTCGGGCCATTGACCAAGTTCGAAGACCAAATGGCTGTGACTTTTGGTTCCGGAGATATGATTGTATAAGTGACGTAACCGACAAAAAGCGTTGTATTTGAACGCGCTCAATTTTCTCAGAGATAACTGAACCGATTTTAACACACTTGGGCTCGTTTGAAAGCTACTGTCGTGCCATTGATCAAGTTCGAAGACCAAATGGCTGTGACTTTTGGTTCCGGAGATATGATTGTATAAGTGACGTAACCGACAAAAAGCGTTGTATTTGAACGCGCTCAATTTTCTCAGAGATGGCTGAACCGATTTGAACAAACTTGGGCTCGTTTGAAAGCTACTATCGGGCCATTGATCAAGTTCGAAGATCAAATGGCTGTGACTTTTGGTTCCGGAGATATGATTGTATAAGTGACGTAACCGACAAAAAGCGTTGTATTGGAACGCGCTCAAATTTCTCAGAGATGGCTGATCCGATTTTAACAAACTTGGGCTCGTTTGAAAGCTACTATCGGGCCGTTGATCAGGTTCGAAGATCAAATGGTTGTGACTTTTGGTTCCAGATATATGATGGTATAAGTGACGTAACCGACAAAAAGCGTTGTATTTGAACGCGCTCAATTTTCTCAGAGATAACTGAACCGATTTTAACAAACTTAGGCTCGTTTGAAAGCTACTGTCGGGCCGTTGATCAAGTTCGAAGACCAAATGGCTGTGACTTTTGGTTCCGGAGATATGATTGTATAAGTGACGTAACCGACAAAAAGCGTTGTATTTGAACGCGCTCAATTTTCTCAGAGATAACTGAACCGATTTTAACAAACTTGGGCTCGTTTGAAAGCTACTGTCGTGCCATTGATCAAGTTCGAAGACCAAATCTCTGTGACTTTTGGTTCCGGAGATATGATTGTATAAGTGACGTAACCGACAAAACACATTGATTTTTATCGCTCTGATATATATAAAGGTGCCAAAATTTTGGGATCACCTCTATTTCTGTTAAGCTCTAGTGCTCAAAAGTTTAAGCACCTCGAAAAAAGCCTTCATGCAAAATTTGACCTAAATCGGACATGCTTAAGGGGTGCTGCCCGGTGGTAAAGGTTTGACAATTTTCGATCTTGAAAAAGCACCATAGTGGGGAGTACATGAAATTTCCAAAATCGGAATTTTTTTTTTATGCCAAAACTCTTCAAACTGCATAAAACATCGAAATTTAGTGTCATCTCAAAAAAAATTTTATTTGAAAAAATCAACTTTCTGGGAGAAATTTTCATATTTTTTCAGTCCCAAAAAGTCGATTTAAAAAAAAAATTTTCGAGATGACACTAAATCTCGACGTTTCATGCAATTCTAAGCCTTTTGGCATCAAAAATTTTTTTTCGATTTCGAAAATTTCATGTACTCCCCCCTATGGTGATTTTTCAAGATATATGAAAATTCCACTAAGTGGACTGAGAAGGCTTTTTGCCTTTCTCTATAGAAAGGTATTAGAATTGCTGGAAAAACCGACTTTCGAACGGAGCCTCGGAGACCCATAGTGTTATATACCATTCGACTCAGTGCGACGAGATCGGAAAATGTCTGTGTGTATGTGTGTGTGTGTGTGTGTGTGTGTGTATGTGTGTGTGTGTGTATGTGTGTGTGCACTTTTAGAAGATATTTGAACGCGCTCAACTTTCTCAGAGATTGCTGAACCGATTTTAACAAACTTTGGCTCGTTTGAAAGCTACTGTCGGGCCATTGATCAAGTTCGAAGATCAAATGGCTGTGACTTTTGGTTCCGGAGATCTGATTGTATAAGTGACGTAACCGACAAAAAGCGTTGTATTTGAACGCGCTTAATTTTCTCAGAGATGGCTGAACCGATCTTAACAAACTTGGGCTCGTTTGAAAGCGACTCTCGGACCATTGATCAAGTTCGAAGATCAAATGGCTGTGACTTTTGGTTCCAGAGATATGATTGTATAAGTGACGTAACCGACAAAAAGCGTTGTATTTGAACGCGCTCAATTTTCTCAGAGATGGCTGAACCGATTTTAACAAACTTGGGCTCGTTTAAAAGCTACTGTCGGGCCATTGATCAAGTTCGAAGATCAAATGGTTGTGACTTTTGGTTCCAGATATATGATGGTATAAGTGACGTAACCGACAAAACACATTGATTTTTACCGCTCTTATATATATATATATATATATATATATATATATATATATATATATATATATATATATATATATATATATATATATATATATATATATATATATATATATATATATATATATATATATATATATATATATATATATATATATATATATATATATATATATATATAAGGATGCCAAAATTTTGGGATCACCTCTATTTTCGTTAAACTCTAATGCTCAAAAGTTTAAGCACCTCGAAAAAAGCCTTCATGCAAAATTTGACCTAAATCGGACATGCTTAAGGGGTGCTGCCCGGTGGTAAAGGTTTGACAATTTTCGATCTTGAAAAAGCACCATAGGGGGGAGTACATGAAATTTCCAAAATCGAAAATTTTTTTTTGATGCCGAAACTCTTAAAACTGCATAAAACATCGAAATTTAGTGTCATCTAAATAAAATTTTTTTTTGAAAAAATCAACTTTCTGGGACTTCATTTTCATATATTTTCTAAGTCCCAAAAAGTAAATTTTTTCAAAAAAAATTTTTTTCGAGATGACACTAAATCTCGACGTTTCATGCAATTCTAAGTCTTTTGGCATCAAAAATTTTTTTTCGATTTCGAAAATTTCATGTACTCCCCCCTATGGTGATTTTTCAAGATATATGAAAATTTCACTAAGTGGACTAAGGGGCTGTCCATAAAAGACGTCACGCTTTTTTTGACGATTTTTGACTCCCCATCCCCCCTTTGTCACAAATTGTCACAGAAGCAAAGACCCCCCACTCCCCCTATGTCACATGTCACCAATTCAAAATAAATAAAATTCATCTCAATACATTCTCAATATGTATGACAAACCATACAAATATGAGGGAAAAATCGATTTATTACATGCTGTCATTAGATTAAAAAATATCCCTAAAACTACAAAATCATCGAAATTATTTTATTAATATCAATTATATAAATTAACTAAAGTATTTGGTTGGAATTGATAAAACATTTAAACCATCTGTTTTATTCCTCCTAGGGGTACACAGATATATTATTGTTTTAGGTAAAGAATAATGTTCCCTTAGTGTAGCATACAGGGCTGAGAAAATAACGACCAAAACTTCATCAAAACGAGATTACTGCCGGAGATTCCTTTCATGATCAGTTGATCAGTGAATTTTAAATCACATCGATCAATATCGGTACTGATTTTCCGTCACACAATGGGTAGTGATTTTGAGCTGAAATGATTTATTTAAGTTCAATCATTGATTAATTCGATAAGCTTTGATGTTGGTGGAGGAAAATCACATATGATCAAGATAAGACATGACATGATCTACGTCTGAAATCGTTGATCTCCCGCCCTTTTTCAAACGGAGTACAATTGAATAAACTGCATCAGAATCAGATAAGAGAAATTCTTATGATATACTATTATCAATGATAGAAAATCAAATTACTGAAAAAATTGTCAGTGCATAACTTAAGTTAAACCGTTTGAAGGTTTTTTTGTTTTACTTATATTAGGCAAAATTTATTAATTTCGCTAATTTACTCGTTCCTCCTCCTCCTCCTATCACAACAGAAATGATTTCCTGCATCACTCATTTCCGATTTTAGTAGAAGAAGCTTTTAAATCAACAAATACACGTTTTCCTATAGAATGCAAACGTTTATTGTGGAGATTTTTTCAGGAAATAGGCAAAGCAGTAATATAATTAGGTATTTCAAAAATGTGCTCATTGAAAATATTGGACATCACATTCCAAGAACCTCCCCCTCTCCCCCCTGTCACAAAAGGTCACGTTTTATGAAACACCTCCCTCCCCCTTGCGGCGTGACGTCTTTTATGGACAGCCCCTAAGAAGGCTTTTTGCCTTTCTCTATAGAAAGGTATTAGAATAGCTGGAAAAACCGACTTTCGAACGGAGCCTCGGAGACCCATAGTGTTATATACCATTCGACTCAGTTCGTCGAGATCGGAAAATGTCTGTGTGTGTGTGTGTGTGTGTGTGTGTGTGTGTGTGTATGTATGTGTGTGTGTATGTATGTATGTGCACTTTTCGAAGATATTTGAACCGCGCTCAATTTTCTCAGAGATGGCTGAACCGATTTGAACAAACCTGGGCTCGTTTGAAAGCTACTGTCGGGCCATTGATCAAGTTCGAAGATCAAATGGCTGTGACTTTTGGTTCCGGAGATATGATTGTATAAGTGACGTAACCGACAAAAAGCGTTGTATTTGAACGCGCTCAAATTTCTCAGAGATGGCTGATCCGATTTTAACAAACTTGGGCTCGTTTGAAAGCTACTATCGGGCCGTTGATCAGGTTCGAAGATCAAATGGTTGTGACTTTTGGTTCCAGATATATGATGGTATAAGTGACGTAACCGACGAAACACGTTGATTTTTACCGCTCTTATATATATAAGGGTGCCAAAATTTTGGGATCAACTCTATTTTCGTAAAGTTCTAGTGCTCAAAAGTATAAGCACCTCGAAAAAAGCCTTCATGCAAAATTTGACCTAAATCGGACATGCTTAAGGGGTGCTGCCCGGTGGTAAAGGTTTGACAATTTTCGATCTTGAAAAAGCACCATAGTGGGGAGTACATGAAATTTCCAAAATCGGAATTTTTTTTTTATGCCAAAACTCTTCAAACTGCATAAAACATTGAAATTTAGTGTCATCTCAAAAAAATTTTTTTTTGAAAAAATCAACTTTTCATATTTTTTCTAAGTCCCAAAAAGTCGATTTTTTCAAAAAAATTTTTTTTCGAGATGACACTAAATCTCGACGTTTCATGCAATTCTAAACCTTTTGGCATCAAAAATTTTTTTTCGATTTCGAAAATTTCATGTACTCCTCCCTATGGTGATTTTTCAAGATATATGAAAATTCCACTAAGTGGACTAAGAAGGCTTTTTTTAGATTAGCATCACTGATTACAAATAGGCAACGCAAATGTCAAGCACTAATTTGGAAAAATAATGCTGACTGTGTGACATAAACACTGAAGCATGCTTTTGTGAACTACTCGAATCAATCTGAATCAATTAGTTTCGAAATTAGTATCCGAAATTATTTAATAAAATTATGAAATACATTTTCATGAGTCTGTTATGAAAGAAGGGAAAGGCATTATCACACCACTAGGTGGATTTTTTAGATTAGCATCACTGATTACAAATAGGCAACGCAAATGTCAAGCACTAATTTGGAAAAATGATGCTGACTGTGTGACATAAACACTGAAGCATGCTTTTGTGAACTACTCGAATCAATCTGAATCAATTAGTTTCGAAATTAGTATCCGAAATTATTTAATAAAATTATGAAATACATTTTCATGAGACTGTTATGAAAGAAGAGAAAGGCATTATCACACCACTAGGTGGATTAAGAAGGGTTTTTATTTTAGATTAGCATCACTGATTACAAATAAGCAACGCAAATGTCAAGCACTAGTTTGGAAAAATGATGCTGACTGTGTGACATAAACACTGAAGCATGCTTTTGTGAACTACTCGAATCAATCTGAATCAATTGATGTCAAAATTAGTATCCAAATTTATTTAATAAAAGTATAAAACATGTTTTCATGAGACTGTTATGAAAGAAGAGAAAGGCATTATCACTAGACTGGGTGGATCTTTAGATTAGCATCTCTGTTCTCATACAAATAGGCAACGCAAATGTCAAGCACTAGTTTGGAAAAATGATGCTGACTGTGTGGCATGAACACTGAAGCATGCTTTTGTGAACTACTCGAATCAATCTGAATCAATTGATGTCAAAATTAGTATCCAAATTTATTTAATAAAAGTATGAAACATATTTTCATGAGACTGTTATGAAAGTAGAGAAAGGCATTATCACACCACTAGGTGGATTAAGAAGGGTTTTTTAGATTAGCATCACTGTTCTCATACAAATAGGCAACGCAAATGTCAAGCACTAGTTTGGAAAAATGATGCTGACTGTGTGACATAAACACTTAAGCATGCTTGTGTGAACTACTCGAATCAATCTGAATCTATTGGTGTCAAAATTAGTACTTAGATTTATTTAATAAAAGTATGAAACATATTTTCATGAGACTGTTATGAAAGTAGAGAAAGGCATTATCACACCACTAGGTGGATTAAAAAGGGTTTTTTTACTAATATTACCCCTCCTTTACCAGACCAAATATACGTAATGTTGAGAGCTTCCTGGGATTCTCGTAATTCTTTTAAAATCTCCAGCGCCAGCGGTGTCAATTCGTCGCGAATCGAAACGGTAGTGGGTCTTCCATTTAGTAGCAATGACTTATTGATCGACGTTGATTGTAGTTTTTTAAGCAGTTTCTTTTTGTTTAAGACTTCATCTTTAATGACTGGATTTTTGAAAACGATTCCGATTGGGATTAGCGGACTAATTGGTTTGTTTGATTGGAAAATTCTAGTGGCAGATAGAACGGAGTCTGATTCTAGCGACACGCCGATAGATTCTAATGTCTTTATTGTTAACTCACAAACATTTTCGTTAGGAAGCACGGGTATGCCGAACAACATTGCATTGCTACTGATTGCTTTTTTTATCTGACTTATCGACATTAAGTTCCAATTTGTTAACCACCCCACTAAGGCTAGCATTGGATTTCTTCAAGGATACGATCTCCTATTTCATGTTTTCATTCTCACATTTCAGTTCATTGAAATCTGTTACAATGTCATCGAATTTTGAAGATAAAAATTCTTGGGATGCTTCTATTGCCGTTGTTAGCTGTTTTACTTCCAACCTAACACTGTACATCTCGTTAGCCACCGCGCTCGAGACGGATTTTTCTAAACTCTGCAGCAAGTTCGGCTACCATTGAAGAGTTATTGTTCTTCATGTCCATTATACGCTGATATGTAGTAGAACAATCAGCGAAACAAAAAAAACGGCATTTCGCGGGTACGTCTAACCGCATTACCTATGATATTGCGGCATTTGAAGTGCGCACTAGAAAAACAATATAGGCATGTTACCAATTTGTTTTGGTCATTCTCCTTCTTTTTACATACGACACAATAAACGTCTTCATCTGCCATCATTGTTTTGCATATAAATCGAAGATAGCCGATTTATTAAAGTAGGGAAAATTTTTTAAGTTATATGTATAGGGTGATTTTTTAAGAGCTTGAGAACTTTTTTAAACAATAAAACGCATAAAATTTGCAAAATCTCATCGGTTCTTTATTTTAAACGTTAGATTGGTACATGACATTTACTTTTTGAAGATAATTTCATTTAAATGTTGACCGCGGCTGCGTCTTAGGTGGTCCATTCGGAAAGTCCAATTTTGGGCAACTTTTTCGAGCATTTCGGCCGGAATAGCCCGAATTTCTTCGGAAATGTTGTCTTCCAAAGCTGGAATAGTTACTGGCTTATTTCTGTAGACTTTAGACTTGACGTAGCCCCACAAAAAATAGTCTAAAGGCGTCAAATCGCATGATCTTGGTGGCCAACTTACCGGTCCATTTCTTGAGATGAATTGTTCTCCGAAGTTTTCCCTCAAAATGGCGATAGAATCGCGAGCTGTGTGGCATGTAGCGCCATCTTGTTGAAACCACATGTCAACCAAGTTCAGTTCTTCCATTTTTGGCAACAAAAAGTTTGTTAGCATCGAACGATAGCGATCGCCATTCACTGTAACGTTGCGTCCAACAGCATCTTTGAAAAAATACGGTCCAATGATTCCACCAGCGTACAAACCACATCAAACAGTGCATTTTTCGGGATGCATGGGCAGTTCTTGAACGGCTTCTGGTTGCTCTTCACTCCAAATGCGGCAATTTTGCTTATTTACGTAGCCATTCAACCAGAAATGAGCCTCATCGCGGAACAAAATTTGTCGATAAAAAAGCGGACTTTCCGAATGGACCACCTAAGACGCAGCCGCGGTCAACATTTAAATGAAATTATCTTCAAAAAGTAAATGTCATGTACCAATCTAACGTTTAAAATAAAGAACCGATGAGATTTTGCAAATTTTATGCGTTTTATTGTTTAAAAAAGTTCTCAAGCTCTTAAAAAATCACCCTGTATATGGGTCTAAATGCAGAGCCTTAATGAAACCCCCAGTGTTTATGTTGTTCAATCTCAAATAAATTGTTGCAATATGACAGTCGGACAAGGTATAGTGTTGGTAGTAGTAGTAGCAGTAGTGACCGCACGATACAAGGAATGAAATTTAATCAACGATTGAGACTTAGAACGCAAATATCTGCATTGTCATGCCATGCAGACTAAACACTCGTACACTACTTCGATACTATTTAGTCAACTAACCGCGAGCTCGTTCCAACTAACTTGAGAAATCGAAAACAATAAGATCTAAAAAAAGAAAATAACAGTGACAATTTATCGAATTACATACACATCTGTAATCAACTAAATTCTGTAGTTGATACTGCATTCAAAGAGTATAACTAGGGATGTCGTAGTATCGATCGTATAATCGAGTAATCGATTAATAACCCAGATAATCGAATAAATTTCAATTGATTAGTTTCAAAATTATACTCGATTATTGAATAATCGAGTAATTCGAAATTTCCGACATCCATAAGTATAACTTGTAAACTGAACAGGAAACAATGTCTTATTTTTAGTTATGCTAGAAACAAATTGAAATCAGAAAACTTTGCGTCAAGAATGTATCTACAGGAAACATTGGTAATACCTCACAAGAAATTTGTAATCTTTTCGCTAAATTTTTTCAACAAATCTACACTAATTTTTCTGAAGATGATCGGAATCGTGAATATTTTAATTTTTTTTAGAGTTTACTGATGTAAATCAGATCGAAATTCTAAACATAAAATTTGCCCTAAACAAACTGGATATCTTTAAAAATTCCGGACCTGAAGAGATTCCACCAATATTTATGATAAATTCAGCATTAGATCTTACTACCCCTTTGTTCTGGCCTTTTAATAATTCGCTTCAGCCAGGAGTGTTTTCAGATACATCTTTCCTTATACCAGTCTTCAAAATGGATAAAGAGACATATGGGAAGGTGGGGCAAGACTGCCAGAGGGGCAAGTGTGCCACCCGCACCATTTTTACATAGAATGAGCATTTATCATAAATATAAACATTTGGGTTTGTCCATTGAATATCCACGATATAATTTCATATTACTTCTATTTTTCTCATTTATTTATTTGGTCGAGAAATCCAAACAAACTAGATCTTGTAATTAGCACACAGATAATATAAGAACGAGATCTTACAAAATAATAGTTTTTCTATTATTCTCCGTTTACTAGGGTTTCATTCTAATGTCCAATCATTGGTATATCAGGTGCACAACTTTGCTTCCGCCGTTTTTTCCAAAATAAATGCTTTATTGCGAAAAAGTGCTTACAGATGTATTATTCAATGTATTGTCCGTCGCTAGCGACCACTTTCTCCCATCTTTCTGGCAATTTTCGGATTCCGACTCGAAAAAAGGAGTCATCTTTTGACGCTTTCCATGAAACAATCCATTTTTACAATTCTTCGAAGGATTGAAGATGTTCATCTGCCAGGCCGTGTGCCATCGAACGGAATAGGTGGAAGTCAAAAGGGGCGACATCTGGGGAATACGGCGAGTCGGGCAAGACTTCCCATTTCAGCGTTTCTAGGTACTTTTTGACCGCTTTTCACTTAGCGCGCGACTAAGGCGCACCAGTTGCGTTCGGTAGCGATCTCCTGTGATGGTTTCACCCGGTTTTAAGAGCTCGTAGTAAATTACACCTAGCTGATCCCACCAAATACAAATTATAACCTTGGCGCCGTGAATATTCGATTTTGCCTTCGACGAAGTAGCATGATTTTCTGCGTTTAGGATTATCGTATCGAACCCACTTTTCATCATCGGTTACGATACGATGTAAAAACCCTTTATTACGATTTTGTCTTTGAAGCAGTTGCTCACATACAAATAGACGGCGCTCGATGTAACTCGGTTTCAACTCGTACGGCACCCAGTTTCCTTCTTTCTGAATCATGCCCAGGGCCTTGAGACGTTTTGAAATGGCTTGCTGACTCACTCCCAATGATTCGGCAAGCTCTTATTGGGTTCGGCACGAATCTTCATCAAGCAATGCTTGTAGTTGTTCATCATTGAAGGTTTTTCCTCTTCCATCACCATGTTTGTCTTCGACATCGAAATCACCATTTTTAAAACGTTAAAACAACTCCCGAAACGTTCTTTTACTCAGAGCAGCATCACCGTACGTTTCTGAGAGCATTCGATGCACTTCAGATGCATTTTATTCAAATTGTAAAACTTCCTGCAAATGGCGAGAATTATGCACATAAACAGACATTTTCGAGCGTGAATAATACGAAAACAAGAACAACTGTCACTGAAACGGCGATGACAATTCGTTAGGAACTATACACACTCACTTTAAAGGCATTATCATCTATGTATTTTGAACAGCCTCAGCCGGTAAAGCCACCTATCGGAAAACGGCGGAAGCAAAGTTGTACACCTGATACCTTTTAATTGAATATTTTTTAAAAATTTAATATCGATAATTGATTCATTAGTAACATAGTACCATGATTTTGCAATCGGTTCATAACGGGGCAAGTTCGCCATATTGCTATGGGCAGGTATGCCATAACAGAGGATGAACAAACCTAACCTCAAAGTCGATCAGTGTTGAAACATTCAATGTAAGCAAACTACTAAAAGCAGATTGTGAACGATGGTACGGACATACAAGAGGGTTTCGGTGGTGGCTCAACAATTCGAAAGGCGGATAAAGAATTCGACATGCCGCGGAAAACTTTAGAGAAGTAAATGATGATGATTTGTTTAATACATGTGATATCTAAAATAAACGTGAATCTTATGGATTGTATTAAGGAAAGCAGTACAGTAGAGAAAATCTAATTAAATTACAGAGAAAATTTAAATATTGATAGGGCGTCGGTTTTGCCCCACATAGAGGGCACTTATGCCCCGCACTAAAAATATTGACCTGCTCAACAAGCCTCCGAAAATTACATGTATTGTTTACCGAACTGTATTGTTCATCAATAATGTTTTTTGAGCCATTGAGGGTACTCCTGAAAGTACTTCATAGACGTATCAATTATCAAAATCAAGCGTTAATTTATTGTAGAAACAAGAAAATTCTTAACATGACACACTTGCCCCACCATCCCTTATGCAACTATCGGGGGATTGCCATTCTTTTTTGCAATCCGAAGTTCTTTGAATCGGTAGTTAATGGCAAACAGTTTAGTCAAATAAAAAATAGAATTACTCACATGCAACATGGATTTTTCAAAAGACGTTCCACTACCACTAATTTGCCTGAATTTGTCCACTGTACCCTGATCGCTATGGACAAGAGAAATCACATTGAAGCTCTTTATACTGATTTCAGCAAAGCATTCGATCGTGTTGACATAACATATTTTTATGGTCAAGTTACAAAAATTGTCTTATCTATCTAACAAATCGACAACGTATTGTGAAAATCGAAGGTAAAAAGTCGAGCCCCATTCACGTCAGTGCCGGGGTTCCCCAGGGATCTCAATTAGGTCTTCATTTATTTATTTGTTAACGACATTAACAATTGGAAAATGCGAAAGAATTAGGGACTTAGGAATAATATAAGATTCTAGACATTATACATGCCTATGTTGGATCAGTACTAGAATACTGTAGCTTAGTTTGGTCACATCACTTAATCACATGGGAAGATCGAATAGAATCAGTTCAAAAACAATTTTTATTTTTTCACTTCGTAAATTAGGTTGGACAAGACTTCCTCTTCCGTCCTATAAATGCCGCTGTATGCTTATCAATATTCAAACATTAAAGAACGTAGAGAATTATCAATGGTCTCATTTGTGAATGACATTGTTTCGAATCGAATAGATTCCAGTGAACTTATGTTCAAACTCATTTTTACATACCATCTCGGCCTTTAAGGTGTAATGTAGCGGAATGCGCGAATCGCGTTTTTGATCAATTATTCTTAATTGCTTAAGCTATAAGATGCCAAAGGTTATTTCTTATCTTAATTAACGATCAACTTAAAACTGGATTAGTATCATTGGACTATGTCATCTCGGGTTCTCGTAAATCCAGCTTTCAGCTGGCGATCGGCAGTGGTCAATGAATTGAGTGTTGCATGAGTCTTCCCGATGGTGTTGGTTCGCAGATATATATATATATATATATATATATATATATATATATATATATATATATATATATATATATATATATATATATATATATATATATATATATATATATATATATATATATATATATATATATATATATATATATATATATATATATATATATGTATATATACATACATATATGCTGATGCTCTGTCACAAATTGCTGATGATACTGCAATTCTTTACAAAGGTCGTGTCATTCAGTTTGTTTGGACTTAATCTAACAAACTCTACAAATACTTTTTACCCTATAGTTCCGGAACCGGAAGTAGTATCCACAACAAATTTAGGAATTCCATATGAAACTTCAAGACTTTTCCTTTGAACATATAAGTTTGTGAACATTGATTTGGCCATCTTAAAGGAAAGTGAGGAAAGTCCTTTTTATATCTTTTTATCATCATTTCCAATTCTACCGAAACCGGATTCAGATGACCGGTATAGCTGAAGTTGGTTCATTTGCCAGCAATAAATATGACCTACAAATTGGAACAGTTTTGAAACTAGTTAAACTTAAACTAATTATATCCTGCTCTATTCCGATTAAACCAATTGAACGAAATCCAACAAACGAAGCTAACCTGCGTTTCTGTTACTTCTCCATATTTAGGTCAAACTAAACGACATGACTCAGCGTGCGTAGAGTATCGCGACGCTAGGTCGAAGCTACTGGAATCCGTATTGAATGGCGAACATGGTAACTTGTGCGTCTTTAGTGCTGAGTCAAATTGTGATAAATTTTGTGTGAAATAGGTGGCTTTTTGTGAAATTTTTTTCAACTAAGCAAGTGACTAGTTGTGCTTTAAACAGATAAGTAGAAAGTGTTTTGTAAATACTTCTATTTTGTGCTGTAAATTGTGTCAATAATCGCCGTGCGGCGATCGCTCAAACAAAGCGGCGTCGTACCGTGGTACAATTGAAACAGTTAGCAGAATTCTTCAATTTGAAGCAAACTGTGAATGAATTTACAAGAATTTCGAGATACAGTAAAACATTGATAGATCACGTGTATTCCAATTTCGACGGTGTTTATTCAAATGTGGAATCCGATTGCAAGATTTCAGATCATGAAACAATTGCAATTTCCGTAATGAGTAGCTCTAGAAATGAGGAAGATACGGTGAAAATCAAGTGTTGGAAAAACTATTCAAAGCAAACCCTATCTCGACTTGTATCAAGAAGCTTGGGTTGTACACAGTTGACTGGAAATTTGGATCACAGGGCATCTATTCTTACTGACATATTAAAAAAGTGTACTAATGAATTAGTAACTGAAAAGTATGTTAGTTTGAACAGCTCGAGTAGTTGGTACTCAATAGACCTCTTACGGTTAAAACGGGAGAGGGATAAACAGTACAAGAGATTCTGTAGAACTAACAATGATAGTCACTGGAGTAGATATACACAAGCTCGAAATATTTATTCACGGGCCCTGAAGAAGACTAGATGTGAATACATACAGGGGAAGATCGATCAAAATCAACAAAACAGCAGAGAGTTATGGAAAATTCTCAAACAGTTGATCAAGCCTACACATAGTGCATCGAAAAGCATAACTTTTGATGGTATAGAAGAACACACAGAACAAATTATATCTGAAAAGTTCAACAGTTATTTCATAAATAGTGTTCAGCAGATCAATCAAAGTATTGAATTGGTAGTTGAACCTGTTGAAATAACACAGCCGATGAATAACTATTGTAGACTTGATGAATTTCAACCAATCACTTTTGAACAATTGAAAAATATTTGTTTCAATTTGGGAAAATCGACTGGTATTGACAATGTAAATTCAAGAGTGATACAGGATTGCTTTCATGTTATCGGACACGATCTACTGGATTTGGTAAATGAATCGTTGTACACGGGGCACGTACCAAAAGTGTGGAAAGAATCTCTGGTGGTTCCTATCCCCAAGGTTACTGGAACGGATAAAGCCGAGGAGTACCGTCCCATTAACATGCTGCACACACTGGAAAAAATTCTGGAACTTGTTGTTAAAGATCAGCTGATTAACTATTTGAACTCTAACAGTTTGCTAATACCGGAACAATCGGGATATCGTAAGGGTCACTCTTGTGAAACCGCTTTGAACCTAGTATTGGCAAAATGGAAGGAGAAAATCGAAGCCAAAGAGAGTATCTTTGCTGTGTTCTTGGATCTGAAGAGAGCCTTTGAAACAATTTCAAGACCTTTATTGTTGCAGACATTACGGCGTTTTGGCATCGGGGGAATGGCACATGAATGGTTTGAAAACTATTTATGTGGTAGATCTCAAAAGACTGTTTTTAACGATGTAGTGTCTAGTTCCCTCGGTAATTCACTTGGTGTGCCTCAGGGAAGTGTGTTAGGTCCTATTCTATTTATTATGTATATTAATGATATGAAGCGAGTCTTACGTTTCTGTGATATAAATTTGTTTGCTGATGATACTGTTCTGTTCATTACGGCTAAAGATTTCAATGAAGCTGTTGCACATTTAAACGAGGATCTAAGTTCGCTGGTTCGATGGTTAAAATTTAAGCAACTGAAACTAAACGTCGCGAAAACTAAATATATGGTTATTTCTTCTGTTAGCACCGGTCATGACGCCAATGTGGAAATTGATGGTGAAACTATTGATCGCGTTAGAGAAATGAAGTATCTTGGAGTCATAATTGATGAAAAGTTAACATTCAAATCTCATATCAATAACGTCATCAAGAAGATTGCCAGAAAGTATGGTGTATTATGTCGTTTGAAAAATGACTTAACGACCCATAGTAAGATTCTCTTGTATAAAACAGTCATTTCACCACACATTGACTTTTGCCCATCCATTCTATTTCTTGCTAATAACACACAAATCTTGAGATTACAGCGACTGCAAAATAAAATCATGCGATTAATTCTAAAATGTAGTAGATATACCTCGTCAGGTTTTCTACTGAACGCATTACAACGGCTTTCAGTGAAACAGAGAATTTACTACTTAACCATGGTATTTATTTTCAAGATATTAAACGGCATGCTGCCTCGATATTTGTGTGATCGAATTGAAAGAGGAACTGATTTGCATAGGTACAATACTAGAAACGCATCTGATGCTAGAACACCAAGCTTTCTGTTAGCCAGATCGCAAAACTCATTGTTGTACAGGGGAATAAGTTTTTTCAATTCGATGCCAAGAGAGATCAAACGCGCGGCCTCATTGGTGGAGTTCAAAAAGTTATGTATTTCACACATAAAGTCCGCTTTGTAAGCAAATATTTAGTTAGTTAGTTCAATTTTTTTAGATTTTTTATTTTTTTACGTATTACGAAGATTGTATTTTTTTTTGTTTATATATATTATTGTGAGACGTATTAAGTTACTATGTTCGGTATGATGATGATGGATTTTTAGTTTGTTTGAGAGTTAAAAATAATGAGCAGTCTACAAACGTTTGAGCCTCGCGCGCGAAGCAGGTAGTGACTATTTGGAAAGCGAACAGGACTGGCCGAAGAGCCTTAGCATTCAGTGTGTTAAGTTTGCTCTTGACCTTGATCGCAAGGTTGGATAATAATTTAAGGAATAGATTCGGGAAACTAATTGGGATCGACAGTTGTTGATGGAATTGGGCTTGGCTCTGCTCATCCGCAGTCTCGTTACTCCATCGTAGCTGATGTGTGTAGCGATGAACTGGTCCGGCGGGAAGGGCCAGGTGAATTACTGTCTGATACTGGTAAAGATATCGGGTTCGATTCCTGATGTGATCAAGGATCTTCCCGGGTTGGAAATTTTCTTGATTAACCCTGGATAGTAAATCCGAAATATTTGAATGTTATTTTGTGGTCAGTCGTTCTTTTGAAGAAGAATCAATACCTGCTAGATTAATCAGATCGTTTTCTTTTGTTTTCTGGTTAAGATATGTGCAAAAATATTAATTATCATTTAGATAACTCGTTCTGCTCACACCTTTGTAGGGGTATGAGGTGGGACCATCATCATCATCCCTTAGGGCCCGAGGTAGACCGCCTGAGGTTTCGGTTCGGGATGTGTTGGCGAGTCGGAATAGTTCATACATGCTTCTCATATACCAATTTCTTAAACACATTCATATATACGAGGTCTGTTCAAAAAGTTCCCGGAATTTTTTAATTGCGCGCGTCTGGAGAGTCCGGTGGTCAAATTTTTTTTTATTGTGTTGGTACATATGTCTCTAATGTATGGTGAAATTTTCAGCTGTATTCATTGTTTACATTCTGTCTTGTAGCGGCTGGTGTAGACGTGTTTTTTTGAGCTCGGCGATTTTTGTTAGTTTAAACCAGTGTTGGTGATTGCCGAAAATTTCACAGAAGCGGCTATATTGCTATCTATATTGTATACAAAATTTTCAATCCGGTAGACGATGCTACAAGAACTCGAGTCTCTCAATGCATGAACCGCGAGAGAATTTTTCTACATTCCTTCGCTCCACTTCATACTCTGAGTATTTCTCGGCCCTTAAAAAAAATTGCAGGCTGATAATGATCGCCGCTGTGTGGAATTCACCAAGAGAGAATCGCAAGTTGACAATTATCGCAGAAAATCGAATCGATGATTCGACTTGATAATTCTCATACTAGGTTGCAATATTTCAAAACCCTTGTGTGGAGCATTCACATACATTTTCATAGACACAACTTATACAAAGATTATATGCACATAGTTAGAAAAAGCGGCAATAGTAAAATGATTCTATCTTAATTATCAACTGTTGTATAGAATCGGATCGCGAAACGAGAATAAGCAACCGTTTGTTGCTTCAGAGAGGATCCCCACAGCAGCGTGCTAACCTTTGATTCTCAGAAATGTCATCGAGAGAAATTCGCTCTCGGACTGGTGTCGATTCTATGATAAATGAACCATGGCGGGTTTTTTGTTGTTGCGATGAACTCTCTTTGATGGCACTGATTCATCGGTGAAGAGTTGCCAGCGAACGTTCTTTGATACGATAAAAGCCATCCTTGGTTTAAACAATGGAAGAATTTAAGAATCAAAGAATTTGTATTAAATTTTGCGTGAAAAATGAAATAAAGTGTAACCAAGTGTGCGAAATGTTACAGAGAGCCTACGGTGAATCTGCTATGAAAAAAAACAAGTATTTACGAGTGGTATAAGCGTTTCCAAGATGGCCGCGAAGACGTTGAAGACGACGAACGCTCCGGTCGACCCAGCACGTCAATAATCGATGAAAATGTGGGAAAAGTGGAAAAAATGATTATGGATGATCGCCGAATCACTATTAGAGAAGTTGCTGATGAAGTTGGCATATCAGTTGGCTCATGCCATCATATTTTTTCAAATGTTTTGGGCATGAAACGAGTGGCAGCAAAATTCGTTCCAAAACTGCTGAGTTTTGATCAAAAAAACAAACGCATTACCATTGCTCAGGAGCTGTTAAACGACATCAACGACGATCCAAATTTACTTGAAAGGGTCATAACTGGTGATGAAACATGGGTGTACGGTTATGATGTCGAAACAAAAGCACAATCGTCCACGTGGAAGCACCCAACGTCACCAAGACAAAAATCGCCGAGCTCAAAAAAAAACACGTCTACACCAGCCGCTACAAGACAGAATGTAAACAATGAATACAGCTGAAAATTTCACCATACATTAGGGACATATGTACCAGCACAATAAAAAAAAATTTTTTGACCACCGGACTCTCCAGACGCGCGCAATTAAAAAATTCCGGGAACTTTTTGAACAGACCTCGTAAGTGTAATCTAATATATCTTGCAGAGAAAGTTCCTCCCATTCTTCGACGATATTTCAACTATGGCTAAAAATAATCTATAACTGCAGGTTCGACACTAACATCCGCCCGATTCTATCGACTTCTCGTCCTGTTCACCATCTTCATTGGAACTAACTAGATCTTTTTGTTGTCACTAACTTTTCTGCTCTCCCTTTCCCCGTCTCTTTACCATCTTGTTGTCAACTAATTAGATCTCTGTCGTTTTCTAGGTATTTCGTTCCCATATCCCCTTTTTACCCCGTTTTTCAACAATATTTACTCAAAATTCCCAAAATGGACGCTTGTCGTTCTGGGAAGAAACATCAATCTATGCCACCAGTGACGGTGATGATTTCCGACTTCAAAACATTCCGTACTGAGCTTTCTACTTTTCTCCCGGAAGTAAAAGTCTCATTTCAAATCGGACGAAGAGGAGAATGTCGAGTCTTGGTTGATGGATTGGAAGATTATGAACGTCTTATCCGATATTTATCCGAGAAACTTCATACATTTTATTCATATGATATAAAATCAGACAGACCCTTCAAGGCTGTCTTGAAAGGCTTATCAAATGATCAAAGTATTGATGAAATTAAAAATGAACAAAAAGAATTGCTTGGTTTTGCCCCTTCCCAAGTAATACTTATGAAAAAAAGAGCGAATGGTACTTCTAAACCACGCTCTGGAATTTCCCATGAACTTTACCTAATACACTTCAATCGAAGTGACGTAAACAATTTGAAAATTTTAGAAAAAGTACGTTTCATTTCCCACATTAAAGTTCATTGGGAACATTTTAAACGGCATAATCGTATTGCAAACTTAACGCAATGTCGTCGTTGCCAAGGCTTCGATCATGGAACCAAAAGTGTCATATGGATATACGGTGTTTGAATTGTGGTAAATCGCATTTGAAAGACGTTTGTCCAATGAATGAAACCATTGATAAATTTTCATGTTCAAATTGCGATCGAAATCATAAATCCAATTATTTGAAATGTCCTGTCAGGGAAAAAATTTTAAACGCTCGTTCGCTTAGACAACAAGTCAAATCAACGACCTTAAATTTATAGAACATACCTGAAAATCAAAAAACCGTTACAAATGCCAAGCCTATTTCTTCTTAGGCACTTATTTCTTCGAATTCAAAACAAAAACCCTTCTTAATCCACCTAGTGGTGTGATAATGCCTTTCTCTTCTTTCATAACAGTCTCATGAAAATATGTTTCATACTTTTATTAAATAATTTTGAATACTAATTTTGACACCAATTGATTCAGATTGATTCGAGTAGTTCACAAAAGCATGCTTCAGTGTTTATGTCACACAGTCAGCATCATTTTTCCAAACCAGTGCTTGACATTTGCGTTGCCTATTTATAATCAGTGATGCTAATCTAAAAACCCTTCTTAATCCACCTAGTGGTGTGATAATGCCTTTCTCTTCTTTCTTAACAGTCTCATGAAAATATGTTTCATACTTTTATTAAATAATTTTGGATACTAATTTTGACACCAATTGATTCAGATTGATTCGAGTAGTTCACAAAAGCATGCTTCAGTGTTTATGTCACACAGTCAGCATCATTTTTCCAAACTAGTGCTTGACATTTGCGTTGCCTATTTGTAATCAGTGATGCTAATCTAAAAAACCCTTCTTAGTCCACTTAGTGGAATTTTCATATATCTTTAAAAATCACCATAGGGGGGAGTACATGAAATTTTCGAAATCGAAAAAAAATTTTTGATGCCAAAAGGCTTAGAATTGCATGAAACGTCGAGATTTAGTGTCATCTCGAAAAAAAATTTTTTTGAAAAAATCGACTTTTTGGGACTTAGAAAAAATTTTCAAGTCCCAGAAAGTTGATTTTTTCAAAAAAAATTTTTTTTGAGATGACACTAAATTTCGATGTTTTATGCAGTTTTAAGAGTTTTGGCATCAAAAAAAAATTTTCGATTTTGGAAATTTCATGTACTCCCCCCTATGGTGCTTTTTCAAGATCGATAATTGTCAAACCTTTACCACCGGGCAGCACCCCTTAAGCATGTCCGATTTAGGTCAAATTTTGCATGAAGGCTTTTTTCGAGGTGCTTAAACTTTTGAGCACTAGAACTTTACGAAAATAGAGTTGATCCCAAAATTTTGGCACCCTTATATATACAAGAGCGGTAAAAATCAACGTGTTTTGTCGGTAACGTCACTTATACCATCATATATCTAGAACCAAAAGTCACAACCATTTGATCTTCGAACTTGATCAACGGCCCGACAGTAGCTTTCAAACGAGCCCAAGTTTGTTAAAATCGGATCAGCCATCTCTGAGAAAATTGAGCGCGTTCAAATACAACGCTTTTTGTCGGTTACGTCACTTATACAATCATATCTCCGGAACCAAAAGTCACAGCCATTTGATCTTCGAACTTGATCAATGTCCCGCCAGTAGCTTTCAAACGAGTCGAAGTTTGTTCAAATCGGTTCAGCCATCTCTGAGAAAATTGAGCGCGTTCAAATACAACGCTTTTTGTCGGTTACGTCACTTATACAATCATATCTCCGGAACCAAAAGTCACAGCCATTTGATCTTCGAACTTGATCAATGGCCCGCCAGTAGCTTTCAAACGAGTCCAAGTTTGTTCAAATCGGTTCAGCCATCTCTGAGAAAATTGAGCGCGTTCAAATACAACGCTTTTTGTCGGTTACGTCACTTATACAATCATATCTCCGGAACCAAAAGTCACAGCCATTTTATCTTCGAACTTGATCAATGCCCCGATAGTAGCTTTCAAACGAGCCCAAGTTTGTTAAAATCGGTTGAGCCATCTCTGAGAAAATTGAGCGTGTTGAAATATCTTCGAAAAGTGCACACACATACACACACACATACACACACACACACACACACACACACATACACACACACACATACACACACACATACACACACACACAGACATTTTTCGATCTCGTCGAGCTGAGTCGAATGGTATATAACACTATGGGTCTCCGAGGCTCCGTTCGAAAGTCGGTTTTTCCAGCAATTCTAATACCTTTCTATAGAGAAAGGCAAAAAGCCTTCTTAGTCCACTCAGTGGAATTTTCATATATCTTGAAAAATCACCATAGGGGGGAATACATGAAATTTTCGAAATCGAAAAAAATTTTTGATGCCAAAAGGCTTAGAATTGCATGAAACGTCGAGATTTAGTGTCATCTCGAAAAAAAAATTTTTTGAAAAAGTCGAAAGTTGATTTTTTCAAAAAAAAATTTTTTCGAGATAACACTAAATTTCGATGTTTCATGCAGTTTTAAGAGTTTCGGCATCAAAAAAAATTTCGATTTTGGAAATTTCATGTACTCCCCCCTATGGTGCTTTTTCAAGGTCGAAAATTGTCAAACCTTTACCACCGGGCAGCACCCCTTACGCATGTCCGATTTAGGTCAAATTTTAGCATGAAGGCTTTTTTCGAGGTTCTTAAACTTTTGAGCACTAGAACTTAACGAAAATAGAGGTGATCCTAAAATTTTGGCACCCATATATATATAAGAGCGGTAATAATCAATGTGTTTTGTCGGTTACGTCACTTATACCATCATATATCTGGAACCAAAAGTCACAACCATTTGATCTTCGAACTTGATCAATGGCCCGACAGTAGCTTTCAAACGAGCCCAAGTTTGTTAAAATCGGTTCAGTTATCTCTGAGAAAATTGAGCGCGTTCAAATACAACGCTTTTTGTCGGTTACGTCACTTATACAATCATATCTCCAGAACCAAAAGTCACAGCCATTTGATCTTCGAACTTGATCAATGGCCCGATAGTACCTTTCAGACGAGCCCAAGTTTGTTAAAATCGGTTCAGTTATCTATGAGAAAATTGAGCGCGTTCAAATACAACGCTTTTTGTCGGTTACGTCACTTATACAATCATATTTCCGAAACCAAAAGTCACAGCCATTTGATCTTCGAACTTGATCAATGGCCCGACAGTAGCTTTCAAACGAGCCCAAGTTTGTTAAAATCGGTTCAGCCATCTCTGAGAAAATTGAGCGCGTTCAAATACAACGCTTTTTGTCGGTTACGTCACTTATACAATCATATCTCCGGAACCAAAAGTCACAGCCATTTGATCTTCGAACTTGATCAATGGCCCGATAGTACCTTTCAAACGAGCCCAAGTTTGTTAAAATCGGTTCAGCCATCTCTGAGAAAATTGAGCGCGTTCAAATATCTTCTAAAAGTGCACACACACACATACACACACACATACACACAGACATTTTCCGATCTCGTCGAACTGAGTCGAATGGTATATAACACTATGGGTCTCCGAGGCTCCGTTCGAAAGTCGGTTTTTCCAGCAATTCTAATACCTTTCTATAAAGAAAGGCAAAACAGGTACGCCTGCCAATTCCTCTTCTAACGAAAACAATTTATTGACAGGTAGATCGACCTCGTCATCATCTTTTTCTAATGTCAGTTATGATGGTATATTAGGTAGAAATCTACCTCCTACACTGAGCTAAATTTTCTTTTTCACATTATATGATATTCTAATGATTTTGCTCTATTAGCATTTCCAATAATAGTTACAAGATGTGTTCAACATCATGTCAAATATATGAGATAATCTTATGAAACATAAAACTCTTCTTAACGTTATTTTCACAAGATTTTCATATAACGAATGAAATTTCCAGTCTGAGTCAAATTTATTGGCGCGTCTTATAACCATTACTAGATATCCGCACAACATACATTGGAACAATCTATGAAGCGCATATTATATTCACTTCGAATTTATTTATATAGGTTCATATATACCATATGACTAGTTTTATAAAATTTATTTATATATATATATATATATATATATATATATATATATATATATATATATATATATATATATATATATATATATATATGTATATATATATATATCTATATATATATAAAAATGCAGAGATCATTCTTTGTAATCGCATCACGTAAGAACGGATGGACGGATTGAGATGCTTTTTTTTGTTTGATCAGTTTTTACCCCCACCGGGTTCGTACATCAAAAAAATTAGGAAAACTTACCGGAAAAGTGGGAAAAACCAATAAAGTTATTTTGTATGGACAATGGAATTTTCCACTGAAAAAGCCGCCAATGATTGCTAGATTTACGATTGATGTTTGGCACGCAACGCGTTGCATAAGTGCTTGACCGTCGAAGGAAAGAATACTAGATCGTTGGAAAATCGTTTGGCGCGCAACGAGTAGTTTTGGTTGGAGATTTTACATGCATGATTGATTTGTAATTTGGAAACACGTGCCCAATAGGGTATCAAAATCATTACTTGCCAAATGACCTTATGGTGGAATGCACATGACTGTTTTAGCTATACAGTAAACAGAAGCACAAGTTCTAATATCATTTACCAGTAGATGTAGTTAGATGAATAATGTTGGCCATCGTGGTCGTGAGTTGAACAAATCAAATTATGTAACGATTTTTTTACGTATCAATGATAGGATTCTGCTGTTGAAATAATGAGTTCAGATGAAAATATTTTCTTGGCATTTAGCATGCTGAAGTTTGTTCAGCCGATTCGGGTAAGTTTTCAAGAGTGGTTTACTTCAAAACGGTCTGCTTAGGATGCTATTCATGACATTTGTAAGCTGCTTAAGCCAAATCATTTCATTTTCCGAACTTTGGATTACATGACGAATTACCATATGCGAATCGTGAATATCATATCTGAAGGAGAAGAATACCATTAGTTGTAAGATCTGCTGTTTTGTACATTGGCTTTAACGATAAGAAGAATACTGGTATAATCACTCCTCATGTTCACTCCGCTAGAACAGAATATTGATTCTCAGGACTGAATACTAAGCAAAGCGATGTGATGGCTCGACGAATGAGAGGCCTTTTGATACAATTCTTGAACGAATCCATGGACACAATATTTAATAAAAGGGTAATTTGAACTTTCGAATGTCCAAGAATTTTTCATTTTATCGCTAATTCGTTAATCGAAAATTGATCCTGTCATTATCATGCTACGAACATTCATTAAACACGACTAAGTAATATCACTAGCGGTGAAGCAGGTTATGGACAACCGTTAAAAACCAATTTATTACTTTCGATAATCCCTAAGGATCTGCTACTAAATTTTTAAACGTCTTCAGTACAAGTAAATCTTAACATCCAATGACAAACAACAATCCCCGAGGACTGCTTTTGGATATTTGTGGGATCAATTTAAAGTATTTATCTTGGTAATCTCTTTTCCATCCGTTTATTTGTTTGTTTAGGAGCAAGGGAAAAGCCTGCTGGAGCTGAGATTTTGGTTCTCCTTCTCCAACAGGCATAAAACCTTCTCATCTTTTGTATCAACAGATAACGTTTGACCAAATGATACATAACGAAATCTTAGATTACCCTTATTTAAACTACAAAGCTAACTAACAACTATTGATATCGTCTAATTATCCTAATAAAACTAGCGGGAAAAGATTCGAACAAAACGGGTTTTAATGGATTTACGAAATAAATTGAAATCAAATTCATCAGACCAAGTATTGAATACGCGAAACATGCTCGAAAACGGTTCATTAAAGCCATAGTTAGTTCTAGCACGAGGAATTCTGAGAAAGAGATTAAACCGCAAATTACGCCGAAGAATATCAAAACTTAGCTGTTGTAGGAGATCTGCACAATCAATACGAGATTGGATTAAGTCCGCGACGAAAACAGCCTTTTGTGTATCACAGCGGACTGATAGCAAATCGAAGTGTATGAGCCTACAACGATTTTCGTAGCTTGGAAGATTCAATGGATCTCTCCAGGGCAGGCGACGCAAAGCAAAACGAATGAACTTGCACTGAACAGTTTCAATGCGTAGCTTATCCCAAACGACAACAGCATACTCGCGAACTAGAGCGCAATATAACGATTTCAGGCAGTATATGTTATTGAAATTTGTTGAGATGCGAAAGATGAAACCTAGCATCTTTAGTGCCTTAGATAGGGTATATTCTATGTGATCTTTGAGACTAAGCTTTGAATCCAATAACACTCCTAGATCCTTAATTGATGTCTCCCGTTTTAGTACAGCTTGCGAAATAGTGTAATCATACATGGTCGTGGTTCGTTTGGGAGAGAAGGAGATAACGAAGCATTTAGAGGCATTCATAACCATTCTGTTGACGTTGTACCAGTTAGAAAATACATCCAACTGTGATTGCAAGAAATTTGAGTCTTTCAGATCTTTGATGAGATAAAACAGCTCGAAATCGTCGGCGAATGATAGCTTCATGCATTGCATGCGAAATTTAGATCATTTAGATATAGCAGAAATATGAATGGTCCTAGATGGCTTTCCTGAGGAACGCCAGAGCTCACGATGAATGATGGAGTAACGCAGTCGCCAATTTTCAGATATGATTCAATCCAATCAATCATACCATATGTCAAACCTTTACTTTGAGAGAGATCTACAATCTCTGTTCAATACACTGACTCGAATGATGAGATGGCAATCGGTGCATTTTAGTTTTTTTGCGTAAGAAAAGCATTGAGCATATCCACAGTAATTCTTGATGATATGTCTTTTTCGGGACGAAGTTAATGTGCTGGATATGAATTTGACGTAATTCGTTTATTGTAAGCCAAGTAATCAGTAAAATAATGGAAAGAAACATTAACGTTTGAAAACTCTGCTGTCTGAAAACACAAATTAAAAAAAATATTTTCAGGCGAGACGAAGTTCGACGGGTCAGCTAGTATATATATATATATATATATATATATATATATATATATATATATATATATATATATATATATATATATATATATATATATATATATATATATATATATATATATATATATATATATATATATATATATATATAACTTTCAATGGAGGTCATGCGAATAGCAGATAATTGCCAACTACTACTTTTCTTTGAGGATTCAAGCTGTACTAGTATTCCATTCGGTAAGGGAGCACCTCATGATATTTGCGAAAGAGAAGTGAGATCCCGAGACTGAAAATAAAAAAAATAATCTTACTACACAGATAGAGTAATGAAATGTACCGGATATATATTTCATGGTTCGTTAACGCTTATCCTTGAACGAAGTTGGATGAGCTGTCTTGTCAGCGATTTAAAATTACATTGAGATGCGAAACTTCCTGAAAAAAATGGAAAAAAAAATATTCCTTCAATGCCATTCGCTTCTCTAAATGAAGTCGATTCAGGCGATATAACTGAAAATAAAATGGTCTACCAACAAGATCAACTTTTTCAAAGGATCATCCAAATGAATTCGACTTCATCACTTTTTGAAGCATTTCAAATTGGATGGCAATTTGCAAATAACATTATAATGAATTTAAAATTTAACAGTGATGTTAAATAATTATTTGAATATTTTAAATTGGAATGCTCGATCATTGAAATCGAGTGAAGATGAATTTTATAATTTTCTCAAAGTTCACAAAATTCATATTGCCATTGTGACAGAAACTTTTCTTAAACCAAATGTCAAATTGAAAAGTAATCCACATTATGTGACTCATCGATTTGACAGGTTTACTGGAATGGGTGGTGGAGTTGCCATTTTTGTCCAACGGCAAATTAAACATCGAATTTTACCTTCTTTCAATACTAAAGTTATTGAAAGTTAGGGAATCGAAGTTGAATCCATTCATGGAATTTATTTCATCGCTGGAGCATATTTGCCATTCCAATGCACCGACGTACAATTAAATTTCTTTAAAGGCGATCTGCAAAAACTTACAAGATATCGACCGAAATTTTTCGTAATAGGGGACTTAAATGCTAAGCATGTCCAGTGGTATTGTAGGCAAAATAACAGTAATGGTAAAATACTTCATAATCAACTCTCAGCTGGTTACTTCACAGTTTTTCATCCCAGTAATCCGACGTGTTTCTCTTCCGTGAAAAACCCGTCTACAATTGATCTGGTTCTAACAGATCAAAGTCACATTTGTAGTGAACCGATTACACATGCTGACTTTGACTCAGATCATCTTCCTGTAACATTCAGACTTTCCAACGAAGCTTTATTTAATCCAATTAGTTCTATATCCAACTATCATAGAGCTAATTGGTTGGATTACAGATCTCACATTGAAAATCATGTGGATCATGAAACTATTTTAGAAAATTCTGCGGACATCGACACAGCAATTAATAATTTGAATCATTACATTATCGAAGCAAGAAATCTTTCAGTTCCCAAAGCTCAAACTAAATTAAATTCTCCTATCATCGATGACAACCTTCAACTGCTCATTCGGTTGAAGAATGTTCGTCGACGACAATATCAACGTTCTCGTGATCCTGCTATGAAAAACATAGTTAAGGATTTACAAAACGAAATTAAACATAGATTTACTCTTTTGCGAAATGAAAGTTTCGAAGTTGAACAAATTAAACCATATTCAAAACCTTTCTGGAAACTTTCTAAGGTTCTTAAGAAACCTCAGAAACCAATTCCTGCTCTCAAGGAAGGAAATCAAATACTTCTTACAAATGGCGAAAAAGCTCAAAAACTTGCTCAGCAGTTCGAGAGTGTACACAATTTTAATTTGAACGTTGTGAGTCCTATTGACGTCCCGGGTTGGCGGTTCAATGCATAGGACGCTGGTCTTACAAGCCAGTTTTCGTATGTTCGAGCCCCGACCTGGAAGGATTCTTAGTGTCAGTAGGATCCATAGTACTAGCCATGCAATGATTCTGTACACTAAGAATCGGCTGCGAAGTCTGTTGAAACAGAAAGGCCAAATTCCACAAAAGGAATGTAATGCCAAGACTTTGCTTTGAGTCCTATTGAAAATGAAGTCTCACTGAAATATGATCATATTTCAATCCAAGTGTTATCACAAGATGACATTATTGAGACGAATTTTGATGAAATTAAATCAATTATTAGGAAACTCAAAAACATGAAGGCTCCTGGTAATGATGGAATTTTTAATATTCTTATTAAAAATCTTGCCGATGTTGCCTTGAGACTCCTGGTTAAAATTTTCAACAAGTGTTTTTCATTAGCTTTCTCAAAAAGATGGAAAAACGCTAAAGTAATTCCTATCCTGAAACCTGATAAAAATCCAGCAGAAACATCAAGTTATCGACCAATTAGCTTACTTTCTTCTATCAGTAAACTTTTTGAAAAAGGTGGGTGGGTAATGTCAGAGACATAACTGGATGTCGTGAATACGAAAAAAACTGATACGCTCCCATTACTTTTCCGAATATCAGTTAGTTGATTGATTGTATGAATTGTGCAAGCTTTCCTCTTTTTCACTAATAGAGTTTGAAGCGATGCACCTACATTAAAATACAGATTAGTTACATTAAACAGCTACTATTCTACAACTATATATTCCAAACTTGAAACAATTCTTTTATAATTTGCTAATATAGCAGGCTAGGTACGACAAATTTGTAGTTTATTTTTATTGATGCTACAAAGTTCGAAGATATCTGATTCTTCTCGAAATTTCAGTACGAAACAATTGCAATGGGCTGGTCTGAAATGTATCGACGATCTTCGGTATGCAAGAGTTATTCTAATAATAATAATGATAGTGATAATAATAATAATAATAATAATAATAAAAATAATAATAATAATCATAATAATTAGAGTGCCTATAACCAGAGTGACGACATCTCATCCGTAATGCTGGCAACAATTAAAAACATTCCATTAGCTTTACATTGATTTGACAGGTCGTTTGCTCGTTTGGAACTAGTAGCTGTCATTCCAAACGATCAGCTGTCGCCACTCTGATTATAGTCACTCTAATAATAATAATAATAATAATTAAAGAGATTAACCTGTTTATATGGCAACCCTGTTTCGCATGGCATATTTTTACACGGTCCCATACTAGTATAAAAATGTGTTCAACATTCGCTTTCGCATTGCCGTTCGTAATTGAATGTGTTAGTGACGGTACAAATCTGCTTTTCTACCTGTTTACGGTGCCATCGTTCTGACGGTGTCTCGTACGTACAGAGTAGCTGCTTTAACTCAAATGACGCTATTTCTCACATCACATTTCAATTTATACTGGTAGCGGTGTACGGACCTCCCCTTCACAGAACGGGAAACAGTGAGACGATATAAAAGAGAGAGTTAGTAGAGCGGCAGTCAGTAATACTGAACTGGCTGTCTAACGGTTAACAGCTTCTTGTGGAATTTTCACGCGGAAAACTCACACAGGAGGAACAATTAAGGGCAAGGCAAAGTCCCGCTCGAACCGTGCTGGTCTGCAGTTCCCAGTTGGCAAAATCTCCATCGTCTGCTCCGGAAGGGAAACTACGCAGAGCGTGTCGGTGCCGGTGCACCGGTCTATCTGGCGACAGTGATGGAGTACTTGGCTGCCGAAGTGTTGGAATTGGCTGGTAATGCTGCCCGCGACAACAAGAAAACGAAAATCATCCCTCGCCATCTGCAGATGTCCATCCGTAACGACGAGGAGTTGAAAACCCCGTCCTTTTCAGGACGACCACATAACTGTGATAAAGAAATATTTAGGATTGCTTTAAATTTAGCCAATTCTGATACGCCTAGAAAGTAGAATGCGCAAATCAAGTGAAAACATTTGTTCTAATAATTTGTATAAAGTATACTAGTATAAAGATGTTTCTAAATCAAAATTTTCTGTTTCGTATTGCGAGACAGCGTTACTGTCCTGTCGTAATTGAATGTGTTAGATATCATGATCAAAAAGCGCCCCATACTAAAGAATTCACGACAAAAAAAACGTGGCAACTCTTTCGCACGGCATATTTGTGTACTAGTATAAAGATGTATTCAAATGTATGTATTAAATCAAACAGGTTTTTCAATAGTATACTATTGAAAAACTTCAATGTTGTTGCAATACACGTTCAAGTTGAAAATTTTCGATTCTATTGGTAGTTAGATTATATAAATCCTTCTACAGATCACTGAGCTATGAGCTTCCAAAATACGAGAAAGGCAAACGCGCCATATGAATTATCCTCTTTGACACTCGTTTGTACCAAACATTTAAGAAAAGTTTAATTTTGAACTATTTAAGATTATGTCACACAACTGAAAATTTTATCATAAAATTGTGATCATATTTCCGATGGCATGTTGCAAGAATTATGTTGATTCATTAGATACAACAGAAGATATTCACGATCAAAAACTTATCACTCTCTCAGAGGGTAAATTTTGAAAAGGCGCCCCATAGTAAAGTAAGTCGTATTCACGACAAAAATATCGTGTTGAGAATGATGTCTCATATAAGTGAGAATTCAATTTTTTTACCAGAGAGTTTGGATTTCGTCATGAACATACAACTACTCATCAACTTGTCAGAGTAACAAACATGATAAAAGCAAATAAATCTTCTGGGTTATCCACTGGAGTTGCTCTTCTAGACATAGAAAAGACATTCGACAGTTTTTGGCACAAAGGTTTAATAGCAAAAATGTCTGATTTCCAGTTTCCTATTTATTTGATCAAAATGATTCAAAATTATTTAACTGATCGTACTCTTCAGGTTAGCTATCAGAATTGTAAATCTGAATTGCTACCCGTACGAGCCGGTGTTCCCCAGGGTTCGAGCGTAGCTCCAATCTTGTATAATATTTTCACTTCTGATCTTCCAAATCTACCCGTTGGTTGTCAGAAATCGCTATTCTGTGACGACACAAGTCTGTTAGCCACAGGTAGAAATCTAAGAGTGATCTGCAGTCGCCTACAAAGAAGTTTAAATATTTTCAGTGATTATCTGTCAACATGGAAAATTAAACCAAATGCAGCAAACACGCAATTAATTATCTTTCCTCATAATCCAAGAGCTTCTTTTCTTAAACCAAACAATAATCACATTCCCAAATTGAATGGCTTGGAATTGACATGGTCTTATCAAGCTAAATACTTAGGTTTAACGTATGACAAAAAACTCACTTTCAAGGATCACATTGAAGGAATCCAGGCAAAGTGTAATAAATATATCAAATGCTTATATCCTCTTATAAACAGAAATTCTAAGCTCTGCCTAAAAAACAAATTGTTAATTTATAAACAAATTTTCAGACCAGCCATGCTTTATGCAGTACCAATTTGGTCAAGTTGTTGTTCCACCAGGAAGAAAACGCTTCAAAGGATTCAGAATAAAATTCTGAAAATGATTTTGAAGCGTCCTCCCTGGTTTAGTACAAATGAGTTGCACAGACTCACAAATATAGAACCATTAGATGTAATGTCACATAATATTATAAGCAAATTCCGACAAAAATCGATGCAATCTTCAATTGAATCGATTCGCTCTCTGTATTAGTTAGTAAGTTAGTATATAAGTTCCTTTTCCCCATTACACAATACAAGCAGGTTTAGAATTTTCCCTACCCAAAAATCTCAGAATTGCGGAAGCAAATAATGTCCTCATGGTGATAAACAAATTATATATACAATAGGGCTGAAAAGTCACCACTTGTGGCTGAACACCCAATTTAAATCTTAATAATTTAACTTTAACTCATATTCCAATAAATAGTTATTTAAAAAAAAAACAATATTTACTCCTCTATGTCTCTTTCATTCTCTTCCGTAACATAACCATCAACCCCAATGGAAGACCGCTCCAATCGATGCGGCCAGCATAAATATTTACCAACGTCATCTGGAAGACTCACGCTATATTCAGTTCACCGGCTACTGCGGATTGCCAGCGTTTTCGCTACTGCATACTACTTAGAAAAAGAGTGAATTTACGAATTAGACCAACGAGAAACTCAAAAGGTGATAAAACGTTTTCGCTACTGCACACTACTTAGAAAAAGAGCGAATTTACGAATTAGACCACGGATGTTCATCATGTTGGTCAAGTAAGTAATCCATGCACATTCAGTGCGCTTTGTTTGACATTTACATTCAACAGTGAATTGGGGCAACCACGCCTGATCGGGCCGTTGCCGAATGTGGTACTATAAGTTCACAAAAGGAAAAAAAAGAAACATAATTTAATAATAGCACAACTGTAAAATGTCAGGAACATAACTGGACGACGTAAATACAACTGACACATCAACTTCACACCGTGCATCGATACTAAAGGACGAGTTATTTACATCACACAGTTTGTTTTTTTTTTACGTTAAGGAGTAAAATTTCTGATAGCCCGTTGGAATAAATTTTCGATGGTTCTATAAAGAACCGACTTTTAAAAGTTTGCCGAATATTTGTTTCGATAGGGAGTTTTTGCTGCCAATCGATAAACAAACTTATTGCATTTGGTATCTTTGGTGCAACTGGAAACATTCGCATAAAGTATGCAGAGACCCCAAGTAATAGGGTAGCATACGCGCTAAATTAAACAAGAAGTCATGTCTCTCTTAGAGAACGCGCTGAGAGCCGCACGGCATAGAGAAATAATAATAATAACAATAATAAATAAATAAATAACCAATGCTGACACTTATGGGCGTGTCTCTAGGTAGCGGCAGCCATGTTTGTAGGACACTTGATATACTACACCAACCGACTAGCGGCACGAGTAAAAACGGCATTGACCGTGAAAATATGAGTCACGGCCGAAGTATATGTTGACACCTTGGTGCGGGCAACAAAAATAAAACAAACGACAACGTAGTTAGAGTGCGCTATACCAAACAATTAATTCGCAAGTACTATCGTATTAAATTAATCATTATTAATTATTAAATAGATCTTTCCATGTAACGGGATGCGCCTAGCACCAAATGACATAAACAACAGCAAGACGCGTATTCTTTTGTAGCACCAGAACATTACCTGTACTGAAACATAGGACAAAAATGGGCGTCTGTCTCGAAGTAAAGTTCATCTAAAGTTGCTGGGAAATTAATGATAAGACGTATTCTTACGTTCTTTCGTGCGTAAATTTAAAGTGAATCGCGACGCGCTTTTATGTGCATCGGCGAAAACATACAGTTTGCTAAGGGTATATCGTTACTATACCATATACTGCCGAGTTTCACTAGTAGGTGACTGGAATTATATCCGGGAAACGGATTCACTCCAGAAAGTCTGCTCGTTCTCTGATGTCCGCAATCGAAGACCTGAAAGATTATATCTTGAAGGAACACGATAATTTGTATAAAAATAAGACACGGCCTAGGTCCTTGCAAGGCGTGTTAACGAAGAAACGAAGGAAGCCTTCGACCACTTCGTAGAACAGGTCGAGAAATACGAATATCAAGTTACGACCGAAGAATGGAACCGACTAACGGACGTATACAACGTAGTAAGAGACAAATACGAGGCAGCGATCCGGATATTAAACGAATCAATAATAATACCTTGGCATCAAAGGAGCCTCTCAGAAGGTGAGGGCGTTAGCGCGACAGCAAGCGACGTTGACGTCGCACAACAACGAAGGAAATATGTATCTCGTGAGGCCAAGAACCTTAGTGGAAATTCGCACCAGGACCAAATCGCAGAAGATAAAAACTCAAGTAGGAAAACCGGAACTACGATGGCAAGGGAAAACGCAGCATATCGCTTCCCCATGCAAGAAGCGATACAATGCATACCGGAATACCACGGATCTATAGATGAGCTGGAACTATTTCTGGTACAAATAAGATACTTTGCAGATGAAATCCCGGCTGGGCAAAGTGAGAAACCGCTGCTGAATATAATACTAATGAAACTGAAGGGTAAGGCAGCAGGCTTCATTAACAGAATACGAGCGGATACGTGTGAAGAAATGCTAGAAAATTTAAAGAAACAATTCAGCAAAAGAGTCACAGTCGAAGACATCTCACAAAAAATAGAAACTTTGGAACAGAAATCGACTGAATCATTTATCAAATACGCCGATAGAGCTTTACAAATTTATGAATGCATCGAAGAGATGCAACGAGACCAACGCGAAGAGACCTCCTTCGCTGAAAGAAGCCTAAAAATCCACTTCATCGGGGGGCTAAGAAATGCAAGCCTAAAACAGGCAGCGAGAAATCAAAAAGGCGTGACATTCAGAAAGTTGATACAGTTCTTGTAGGACGAACACGCGGAATGTGATCATTTGGAAGAAAACGAGCAGCGACTTCGAGCATGCCGTGTATCGGCGAGCAAAAATGACAAATCAACCGAGATAGATCTGGATTCGTAGACCAACACCCACGCACCCGAGGAATGAGCAGCAACCAAGACTGCCAATACCCGGCAAGACAAGACTGGGGGAATTACGGAAATTATAATAACCATCTCGATAGCAGACAGGGGTACAACCAAAGACCGCCTGGCAACTCAACACCATACAGAGAAACTAGACGCACGGTGGCAAACTACAACAATCACGACGATAGAAGAGACCATGGAAGCCAGAACCATTGGAGTAGCGGAAGGAATCAGCCTCAAGGGCACAGGACAAATGTGCAGATGGAAAACAGATCATGGTGAAATGGAGGCGAGAGAGAAGACAACAGAACAGTAACACATGGAGAACAATTTCCAGCACGAAACGGCAACGGCGGAAGCTATGATCAAAGACTAAGTAGAAACTGGGGCAGGATGCAAGATGACAGGCAATACTATAGCCAAACGTACAATTATCGAAAAAACTAAATATTGGGGTGCCGGAGTTGATAGATAACCTGCCCCCCAGGCATAGAGAGACCTTAAAGATACTAGAAATGAAAACTTTAAGTCACAAAACGCGTTCAGAGTATTACAGAACTAAATGGAAAATTTGAATCAACAGCTGGAAAAAGTGTTCAACAACATAACACACCAAAAAAATACGGATCAAAATACAATAACCCACGTAATAACAAGAAATTGGTTCATTGCATACGAAATTGAACTAAGGACAACTACCAGACCAAATATACGAAACAAATATCTTATCGATACAGGTGCAAGCTCGAATTTAATAAGTAAGAGATGCGCAGAAAAAATTGGTTCATCAACAATAAACACAAGGGAAAAGATCCACTACAAAGGTGTAGTGAACATTGCGCGAATAAGCTTGGGGACAACGTATGCGGATTTCTTAATAGATAACATGATATTCAAAGTGAAATTCGATGTTATAGAGGACTTGGAATTCGCAGGAATCCTAGGAATGGATTTTATAAATAAATATGTATCGAGCATAGATAATCAGAATGGCCGACTAGTTTTGCAAACAGATCCAATACTATTCAAGGCAGAGGCTAAACCATGCCCTAAGTGGCTACAATATGCGATAGAAGATTCTAAATTACAAGGAAACAACAGAAATACAAGAGCAGATGAGCAACCCGGTATGTTATGCAGAAACACACCTGGAGATAGGAATTCATTAGAAAATAGAAGCGAACCAACTGATATAACAAACAATAAAACAGTACAACGAGGTATATACACAGACAATCCGAAAAAAAATAACTGCAGTGATAAAAAGCAATACAATCAAAGGATCGAAAACAGATGCGAGGCCAAAGAAAGAAATTCGCCCGAGAACACAACGAAAAGAGACATAAGTTGCCAGACAGAAGTAATCATAGCGAATGTAGATATAAAACAAGATAAGAATAGGAACACGAAGCATCACCAATACACTAATGGCAGTAACGAGCACTTAGATTATGACTGTACATTGGTAGATACCCCTTTTAATAAGAACAAATATACTACATGCGATGCGAAAATACGCGACGGAATAAGAGAGGAGAATGATGGATACTTTTCTAAAACCATCTATGGCGAGGAAGAATCGTGGGCGGCTGATTTAGATACGAATAAAGATATAAGCCTGACAGAGAACAAAAGATGCGACCAAAAATTCGGACAAGATAGAACGAACAGCGTACTGCAAGTGCTCAACCTAAGCCACTTAAGAAGAGAGAATTACGAAAATATTGAAAGAATCATGGCATCTTACAGTAATGTGTTTTATCTGAAGGGGGACAAGTTAACTATTACCGATGCGGCGGTACATGAGATGGAGACAACCTCGAACATACCTATAAATAAAAGACAATATAGATTCCCCGAGGCAACCAAGAAGCACATTAACGAAGAAATCGAAGAAATGCGTAGACAAGGCATCATAAGGCCTAGCAAGAGCCCATGGAATGCTCCAGTATTATGCGTACCAAAGAAGGACGATGAATATGGTAACAAGAAGTATCGAATTGTAGTAGACTTCAGATCATTGAGCTTGGTGACAAAACCCTTTGTATACCCGATCCCCTTGATCGATGAAATCTTAGACAACCTAGGGAACAGTAAATATTTTTCAACTTTGGATTTAAAATCGGGATTTTATCAAGTACCGATCGACCCAAAGGATGCTGTAAAGACAGCCTTCTCCACTCCAAAAGGGCATTTTGAGTTTACGAGAATGCCTATGGGGTTAAGAAATAGTCCATCTACTTTCCAAAGATTAATGAATACTGTTCTATACGAAATAAAAGACGTCAAAGCAATCGTATACTTAGATGACATAATTGTTTTTGGCACTACCGTGGAGGAACACAATAACAACTTAAGTAAGGTGCTGAAGGCTTTGCGTCAACATAATTTGAAAGTTGACCCGGGCAAATGCCAGATATTGAAAAATGAAATAAAATACCTAGGGCATGTGATAGATCAGAATGGAGTACGTCCTATGGAGAACAATATAATGGCTATCAAAGAAATGTCAGCACCTAGAACGGTCAGAGGCGTCCGCTCATTTTTAGGAACAGTGAACTTTTATGGAAAATTCATACCGCAAATAGCAGAGAAACGTAAACCTTTGAACGACCTCTTGCGGAAAAATGTAAAATTTGTTTGGACAGACGAATGCCAGAAAGCATTCGAGGAATTAAAAATTTTTCTGACATCCGACACACTGTTGGTTAGACCGAACTACAAAGATACGTTCGTGATCACAACAGATGCTAGCGAGTACGCCATTGGAGCTGTACTATCTAACGAAAAATCTATCGATAGGCCAATATCATATGCCAGTAGAGGCCTAGTAGGTGCTGAAAGAAGGTACCATACGATCGAGAAGGAATTGTTGGCCATTGTTTGGGCGGTAAACAAGTTCAAACACTTCATTTATAATCAAAAATTCATCGTCTACATAGACCACAGACCGTTAATTTCAATATGGCACTTGAAGGAAACTTCGCCAACGCTAACACGGTTACGATTAAAATTACAAGAATTGGAAATAGACATTCGCTACAAACAAGGCAACGACAATGTTGTGGCAGACTTTTTATCGAGATTGCCCGAACAGGATGAGACTCCACACACCATATCGGTAGTAACGAGGCAACAAAAGCGCCAACACCAGCAAGCAGAAGAAGATCTTGCCAAGCAGAAAGATGCAGAGAGTAAAGTGACTCCCAAACAAATTATGGATGAATCCGGGCGATTCACGTTATTTGATATAATATGTACAACAATGATGTCGGTATGTGCATTCTGTTAACCAAAGCCATGATATCGGGACCAATAGCAAACAACGAAGACGCCGAAATACAGAAGCAACCGATGGAGGCCGCGGAAACAAACGAAAATATAAGAGACACACCAATGACACCACCGACGATCGCCGTTGAGAAAGTAAATATAAGTACATATGAAGAGCCCATATACCTAGAGACATTGACGACAGAAAATGGACAGGAAAATAAGGAGCCCAAAGTCATACCAACGAAATTTAAAAATAGTACCCGCAACATATCCGTTATTTAAAGAATGGCAGCTAAAGCACACAAAAAAATTAATAATAATAATATATATAAATAAATATAACACTTGGGGAAAATGAAAAAAAAACAACACAAACCAACGATACGACGAACGAATCGAAAAAAAAAACGAGGAATTGCGAAATTACGAAAAGAAATGGAAATTTTGCACTTTACTACGATTGTACGTATGATTATACGATAGTATGACCGGACAAGGGGATCATGACCAGAATGAATGCGACTTGAGAAAAAAAACGAGAAATGATGGACTCAAATGACAAGGATTTATTCACAATTGATTTGTCCCATTTTTACTAAAAGATAAAAGTCTAAGTATTTTTTTTTAAATTAATAAAGCACCCCGTTGTCAACCTCAATAAGCCGATGGGAGGAGTTGCGGCCTGGATGCAGGAACCAAACCAAACAATTTTGGGGAGGAGTAAAGCAATAGACAGGCGTAAGGGTAAGACGAAAATAGTTTACAGCGGCATGAAAGCGAGTTGTAGCATGGACACAAAAGACAGAAAGGGACTAATTTTATTAATAATAGCCAGCAACGACCTTCGCATGCCGCAACTCTAACATTGTTCTCTTTCACCCCATTTTTACAAAAAGAGAAAAGAAAGAAAAGGTGAATAACATATATTATTACAATTGTCATTACAAAAAAGAGAAAAGAAAGAAAAGGTGAATAAAATATATTATTACAATTGTCATTACAAAAAGAGAAAAGAAAGAAAAGGTGAATAGAATATAAAAGGTGATTTTTTTGAGGTTAGGATTTTCCTGCATTAGTATTTGCTCAGATTTTTTGAGGTTATGATTTTCATGCATTATTATTTGCTCAGTATGCTTTGACATTTCATCATGAATAGACTTACTAACGAGCAACGCTTGCAAATCATTGAATTTTATTACCAAAATCAGTGTTCGGTTCGAAATGTGTTTCGCGCTTTACGCCCGATTTATGGTCTACATAATCGACCAAGTGAGCAAACAATTAATGCGATTGTGACCAAGTTTCGCACTCAGTTTACTTTATTGGACATTAAACCAACCACACGAATGCGTACAGTGCGTACAGAAGAGAATATTGCGTCTGTTTCTGAGAGAGTTGCTGAAGACCATGAAATGTCTATTCGTCGCCGTTCGCAGCAATTGGGTTTGTGTTATTCGACCACATGGAAGATTTTACGCAAAGATCTTGGTGTAAAACTGTATAAAATACAGCTCCTGCAAGAACTGAAGCCGAACGATCTGCCACAACGTCGAATTTTCAGTGAATGGGCCCTAGAAAAGTTGGCAGAAAATCCGCTTTTTTATCGACAAATTTTGTTCAGCGATGAGGCTCATTTCTGGTTGAATGGCTACGTAAATAAGCAAAATTGCCTCATTTGGAGTGAAGAGCAACCAGAAGCCGTTCAAGAAATGCCCATGCATCCCGAAAAATGCACTGTTTGGTGTGGTTTGTACGCTGGTGGAATCATTGGACCGTATTTTTGCAAAGATGCTGTTGGACGCAACGTTACAGTGAATGGCGATCGCTATCGTTCGATGCTAACAAACTTTTTGTTGCCAAAAATGGAAGAACTGAACTTGGTTGACATGTGGTTTCAACAAGATGGCGCTACATGCCACACAGCTCGCGATTCTATGGCCATTTTGAGAGAAAACTTCGGAGAACAATTCATCTCAAGAAATGGACCGGTAAGTTGGCCACCAAGATCATGCGATTTGACGCCTTTAGACTATTTTTTGTGGGGCTACGTCAAGTCTAAAGTCTACAGAAATAAGCCAGTAACTATTCCAGCTTTGGAAGACAACATTTCCGAAGAAATTCGGGCTATTCCGGCCGAAATGCTCGAAAAAGTTGCCCAAAATTGGACTTTCCGAATGGACCACCTAAGACGCAGCCGCGGTCAACATTTAAATGAAGTTATCTTTAAAAAGTAAATGTCATGTACCAATCTAACGTTTAAAATAAAGAACCGATGAGATTTTGCAAATTTTATGCGTTTTATTGTTTAAAAAAGTTCTCAAGCTCTTAAAAAATCACCCTGTATTATTACAATTGTCATTACGAAAAAAACGAATAAAATATATCAATATTGCCAAAAGGAAATCTACAATAAATATTGAATAAAATACAATGATGCGATACAATGGGAAGTTTTGATGACTACCGAGATATTTTAGAAATCATCACAGGCCGAAGAAAATGAAAAAAATGTATCAATTGATAGATTCTGAGGAAGGAACTAAGGATAATGATCAAAAGGGTGTAAATATAAAGAACGCATTCAAATGATGAAATTAAATATAAATAGAAGCAAAATACCAGTAAATACTAGAACACTATAAATAGGATAAAAATGCATCGAACACAGATATTCAGACCATCGGAAAGCTAAATCATAGCAAAGTTTTAGAAGTTTTTCTGGAAAAGTCCCAATAGCGTGTGATCACAGTAATGTTTGAGAACGGGCTGAAGGCAGGATGTCGGTAGTAAACCCAATGCTACCTATGTAAAGGCGATACGAAAGGTGTGCAATCGTGGCAGCAGGCCAAGGATGGAGGGGACCACCTTTACCACTAGCAGATATCTTGGAGCGGAGACGAAGACGAAACGTACATCGAGAACAATCGATCAAATGAAGGAAGACAGAGGACTCAAATTTACACGTTATGCGTATAAGGGAGACTTAAGCTACCTTGGTCCGGGTAATTCAAACCCTATTGATAATTCAGCGACCGGGCGACAGTACACACAATGAAATTTGCCACATTTTACGCTGATCAGAGAGTAAGGATGCTCCTAACCTGCGACATATAAATATGTGCTGAACATGTCAAAGGGCAACGAGAGAGTATCTTCAATTGACGAAATCCAGAGAAATGTACATTCGAACTTCCGAAAACAAGGGAATGGAAGTTACAAGTAAAGCAGCCATGGAGGTACTAGAAGGGCATCGATAATCCGAATTGACATGGATTAACATATGGAAAGTTAGAGTAACAGGAGTCGTGTCTCCGAAACCAGCAATCGATCTAATACAATTTCTGCAACGGAAAACCGTACAATTCAGTCACAGCTGGACCGCAACAATAGAAAAGGAATTGAAATCACAGAGCTTAACCATAAAAGGCGAAATATCAGCACTCGCCAGAGACGTCCTACGATAGGCGATAATACTCCGTATTCCGAGATCCAGAGAGTACAGTAAAGAAGGAGGCGGAACCTGACATCCACGGTCTGAAACCACGAGAGCACATCCAGGCAGATCAGTAACCACGAAGGATGGGAAACAGACCCGGGGCAGAAGATGACGACGAGATGAAGCAGCAGGCAACGGCAGAAGGAATGCACACGCTAGGACCAACGTAAAATTAGGGACATAAAAAGATTATCATTAAGTTATGAAAATTTCATTGTATAAAGCCGCAGAAGAGAATGAAAAAAAAAGGTAATGAAAACTATACAAAATTTTTTTGTTCCCATATCCTCGTACCTAAGTCCGATACCATCACAATCGACTTGATGCTAACCCTTAAGGTATCATCAAGCTCAGTAAGTAAGGGGGCATGCAGCGCCCTTAGCGAATTTGCTGCATTGCTAGTTTGCATTGGCGCAGCAGTTTTTTGTTTACACGCTCTTGGAATGCGCTCGGGGTTGCTGAGATGTTTTTGTTTTCGCGACACTGAGGTGCCCTGCGTAAGCAAAGAAATTTCAGGGACCACCGATGCGAAGAAATTTCACGGACAACCGCGGTAACGGTCACGATGGTCTCGGGTTTAGGCCGAACAGTTAGTGAAAACAACCGAACGAAAGCTCGCAAGAGAAGACTTCGGAAGAAAGTCGGATGAACTTCTGCATCCGCAATTTACTAAAACTTTCGGGCTTCACCCGAAGAATAAGTAATAGAGGATTTATAAAAAGCCTTCTTACAAGGAATTAGGAGTCAGTCGAGTTTTAATTAGTAAGCCAAAAGTCACGGGTGCCATCCTGTTGACAGTAGTTAGTAGTAGGTCTAAGTCGGTCGCGAATTAGTGACATACGAAGAAGATCGATTTTAGCCAGGTAAAGTGACATACGAAGAGATCGCGTGTTTTAATTGAATATATCACATTCTGCCACCCGCTCCGCTCGGTGCGGTTTCTGCACACCATTAGGTTTGTTTCTAACATCCGCTCGACTCTCTCGATTCCCCGGCTGTCCACCATCTTCTTCGGAACTAACTAGATCTTTATGATGTTACTAATACTTTTTGCATCCCCCCCTCTTCATCTTTTCACCATGTTTTGAGACAATTAACTTGATCTTTTGCCGCTTTCTACTTCTTTCGAAACGCCCTTTTCCACCCCTTCGAACTCCTTCGTAATTCCATTTACTACAATATTCACTTCTCTCTTTTTCTCTCCTTTTTTCCTGCATTGCCGCTCTCCGAGGGCCAGTCTCTTTGATGTCCAGCATGCCGGACACCCGCCGAGTGTTTGTGACTTGGGGGTTTTCCCGCGGACCCTCACGGGCAGCAGGATGCGGCCCTCAACGTCACCGTCCAGTCACTCTTGACCCTCGCCGGGAGTAATTTTACTTTAAGCCCTTAGTATTAAGCAGTATATCTGTTGGATCTTTGTAATCTGTTGATATAAAAAGATGAGGAGGTTTTATGCCTGCTGGAGAGAGAGATTGTAAATTTCAGCTCCAGCGGGCTTTTCCCTGCTCCCAAATAAATAAATAAATAAATAAATAAATAATACTTTTCCACTTATCACGTTTTAGTTCCGGATTTGGAAGTCGGATCCGTATAAAATTTTTTGAAAACTATAAAATCTTTCATTTGAATCGTAGTTTGTGAAAATCGGTTGAACTGTTTCAGAGAAAAATTAGTTGCCATTTTTTCTCTTATTTTCACATATTACCATGTAATTCCGGAACCGAAAATTGGATCCTAATGAAATTGTCCAGCCAGCGACTGGAGAAGACTAATGTTTGATGAACAGAGAAGATGTTTGGATGTATGGTATCGGTCGGGTGACGGCTAGGGTGTAGACCATGTTCGGTGTACTTTCTATCATGTCTGACTGCGTGTTAGAATGTCTAGTACTAAGGTTCAGAGTGGCGAAATGATAACGCGTATGCACAGAACGCATGAAAACGCAGTTTCAAGTCCTATCACTAAGCGTATCTTTTTCCAACAATTTCTATTAGTTTTTAATTAATTTGGCTTCTCCAATATATGTTTTCACTCAGTCATTGCAAAAAACTGAACTTAGTTACAGCGGCTTTACGCCAAACAAACTAAAATTAATAAATCGTTAAAAAATTATTTATTTGGTTATGACCTCCTTACATTGTGTCAAACAAGTAATGAAGTGTTTCAATTTCCCCAAAGAGAGGAAGTAAAATGCTATCATTTTCAGGGTCTGGAAAAAAATCGATGTTGCGCTGATTAAAGTCTCTATATATGAACTTAAAGATTCGATGGAAGCTTAGTCATAATTTCATCAGCAACATGCAGACACTTCTCATATGTTTCTTTTTTTAGCATTTTAAGGGGGAAAGCCTCGGAGATCCGTAGTGTTGCATGCCATTCAACTCAGCTTGACGAAATCAGAAATTGTCTGTATAAGCACCTTTAAACAAATTTTTTACCGCTCAATTTTCTCAAAGATGGTTAGATCAATTTCAGCAAACTTAGCCTCATTAGATAGGTACGATAGAGCAATTGGCCAGGTTTGAATATTAAAATGATGTGACTTCTGGTTCCAGGAAGTTAATAGTCATTTGAAAACTACTGTTGGTTCATTAAACATGTTTGAAATTTAATTGGCTGCCACTTACAGTCTTGGTGATGTGCATAAGGTATAAGCGACGTAAACGTCAAAACTCGTTAGATTGATGTCTTCACTAATGACCAATGTGACCAATGATCTCGATCAAATGTATTATTTATAATACACTTGGTTTGTTGTTGTTGATGAAAACAATTTTCTTCCATTCTTGATGGAATAACCGGAATCGTTTTGTTTGGCCGTCTACTGAGAATGAATACCGACTGGAGTAGTTTTGATGTCGATTCAGAAACTTTTTTACGTTTTTTGCTTCACCCGTTTAAGTGATTGTATAAAATGTTTAATATACCCTATAATTCCGACAGCAAAAGTCGGATCCAGATAAAACAAAGGAATTCCGCATGGGACCATAGGACCTTTCATTTGAGCCTAAGTTTGTGAAAATGAAACCTAAGTTTGTGGTCTCTGAATCTGTTGATTTGTTGGACAAGGACTAGTGAAGTGCATGAGATGGACGACATTTGAAGAGATGTGCTCTATCTCAGTAATACAAATAATTCGAAATTTGTACGTAACACGTGGATCAATAAGTCCCGAGACTAACAATGGAAACAACAGTTTTTTGCAAATTTTTTTTTATTCATCAACATAATCACCTTTTAGGGTGATACAATGGTTCCAACGTTTTTCCAATTTTTCAATACCATGTTTATAAAAAAATTATCTTTCGCTTCAAAATAAGTTTCAGTTTCAGCGATGACCTCCTCATTTGAGCTAAATCTTTTTCCCTGGAACATTTTTTAAGATCAGCGAAGAACCAGTAGTCACTGGGGGCTAAATCTGGCGAGTATGGGGGGTGGGGAAGCAGATCAAAGCCCGTTCAATTTCGCCATTGTTTTCATCGACTTGTGGCAGGGTGCATTGTCTTGATGAAAAAGAATTTTTTTTGCATGTGCGGTCGTTTTTTTGCGATTTCCTCCTTCAAACGCACCAGTAAGTCAATATAATAATCACTGTTGATCGATTTACCTTTTTCGAGGTAGTCAATGAAAATCACGCCATGCGTATCCCAAAAAACTGACGCCATGACTTTGCCAGCTGACTGCTGCGTTTTCGGACGCTTCGGACGGCTTTCGTCAGCGGTGCGCCAATCGATGACTGCCGCTTCGACTCTAGAGTGTAGTGTTGTATCCATGTTTCGTCCATGGTCACGTAACGATGCAAGAAATCTATTTTATTGCGAGTAAATAGCGATAAACTGCTTTCTAAATCTTCGACTCGTTTTTGCTGTTTTTGTTCCATCGAAAGCAATTGCGGCACCCACTTGGAAAAAATCTTTTTCATGCTCAATTTTTCATGAAGGATAGTAAATACGCTTCCATATGATATCTGTGTCATCTCAGCTATCTCACGGAGCTTCACTTTACGATTTTTCATTATAATTTTTGTCACTTCACTCACATTTTCCGGCTTTGTAACGGCTTCCACAGGTCTACCCGAGCGTTCCGCGTCATTTGTGTCGGTACGACAACGTTTAAACTCGGCGAACCACCGACCAATCGTTGCTTTTGATGGACAAGAGTCCGGATAACATTTTTCAATCCAATGTTTCGCTTGCACGGTGTTTTTACCCATTAAAAAACAATGATTTATCAAAACACAAAACTCGGTTTTTTTTCCATTTTTTAAACAAACTACAAAACGACTTTACTCCATCCTCGATAACTCAACTGTTTCTGATCGGTTCGACTTAAAATTTTGACCCGTTTCAAGCAAAGGTTAGTACTCTAGAAAGACGTGGTTACTGGTTTACTACGAGCGCCATCTCTGCTTTAGTCTCGGGACTTATTGATCCATGTGTTAATTAAAACAAATTTTATGATTAAACATTAGTATGTAGAACAAGAGTAACTAATACACCTATTATCAATAACGTATCGTATGAACGACAAAGATGAACGGCTAAAGGGTCAAAACACTTGTACTGTAAAACGTTGATGTAGTACACAAAAATAAGGTTAGTAAACGAATGTTTATGCAAAAAAACAAAAACCTGCTCTAATCCATCTAGTATTGTAATGATGTCTTTCTCATATTATTCATAACATCAAAATTATTATTGTAGAATTCGTAAAAACAACTGTGTCGTGACGCTCGGCCTCCATTTTATTTTATTTTTGTTTCCGTTCGCTGGTTTTGCATGCTGCCGCTTCAAAATTTAAACACTGAATGGATTTTCATTTGCGCTTACGGACACTTCACCCAAGCTGAAATTCTCTTCTCCTGGGAAGGATGTTACCTCTTGCACGCTAATTTTAAAATATTCTTAAAAATCGAAATTCGAATAGCTCAGGAGAACTTTTAATATTAAATCAAGCCTATATATCAACGTGTATTTTGTCCAATATTTAGTTTTTTTTATTTGTTTATTCAGTATATTTTTAACTGTGATCATCCAATACCAATATCCTACAATATTCCTATTCTCTACTCTATTCCGTTACACATTTTGATTTTACGTGGTATTCAATTTATGTATGTGTTTGACACTTGTACATAACATATGATGAATACTTCATATTTATGCGCTAACCTTTCAAGCACAAATGCAACGAATATACTTTTTAGTGCTCCTAGAACATAAAATGTATGAAGAAAAACACATCGAAAACAAATGTTGATTTATAGCGGTGTAGTATTTTTGTAACCTCTACTAATGTCATCATTACTGGCTACCACGCTTAGAAAAAGTTAGTCAGAGTTTGAGTACTAGTTACTCATTTTCAAATGATACATGGAAACGTCAAAAATTGAGTAGTTACCATAAATAATAATGAGTAACTCTTACTCTTAATTTGAGTTTAACGCAAAAACTCGTTTTCTGTTACTATTCGCAAGATCAGTCTAAAAGCTGTAATAACCATTTGTAGCAACAAGTTCTATTTTTTGTTAGTGAGATCGCGTATTTCAAGAGTGAGTCGCTTAATACAAACGGTGTTGTGTCTGCAAAAACCACAATTTTTAGACTGTCCTCTTGGTTGTGCCATCGACGCAGTTATTGTGTCCAGAAGGGATCCGTACTGTGCTTCAGAATGGAAACAAATATACTCAAGTGTGTCATTCATGAGGAACAATTGTCTGATTGGTATCTGAGCAGTACTGACATGTATGTTAAGCTACGATTGACACACTACTCCAAGCGATCGCCAATTAATATGATATCTCGAAGTTAGAAATCGGAATAATAAATAAACACAGTATGATTATTTTATGTGTTGCGTGTCAATTACTTAATATTTCAATACAATGCAATTCAAAAAAGAGCAATTTTACGCAAATTTGGTATATGTGGAATAAATTTTCATTCAGAATTTAACTAATTACTCTATTTTTGGCTCATGGGCAAATAAAGCATTACTCAGTAAATGAGTAGATTTTACCCAAAAATCGTTTCCAGTGGAAGAACTCAAATTTGAGTAACTAAGGAGTTACTCCAAATTAGAGTTGTTACACTTTTTGTATAGATGAGTGGGATCTTACTCATTTTTGAGTAACTATTTTCAAGCGTGTAGATATAGTTCAAGTGAGTATGTTTGGCATCCCTGTTTACATCATTCTTCTTTTGTTTTTTTTATATTTAGTTTATCCTGTTAGATATTCATGAGAAACATTATTGCCGTATAATTTTCCAGGACACTTATGGCGTTTTCGTTTTTAATTTGCACTACACCGGTGCAGTGCTACACTGAGGCATGAATAAACGAACAAAAATGACGAAAACATAAACAGTAACCATTGACTACAATAAACGATTCCATTGCACAGAGCTACACCAAACTTTTGATGAGTGCTACACCAGACCGCCGTGAAACGGCCCACCCGCTGGCTGAGCCACCAGTCCGAGACAAGAAACTTTTCAGGAGAATACGTACTAAACAACTACCGCAGCGCCACCTACTCGTGAAAAATAAAAGCTGGGAATTCCCCAACAAGCTCGGGGAGGTATTCACCAAAAAATTAATCAAAAACTTCTTCGAAGCGCCATCTACCGTCAAAATGAAAAAGCTGGGAACTCCCCCACCAGAAAAAAAGGATTAGCAATACGTTGGACAATTTCGAAAGTAGGAAAAAATTGAAATCTGCAATATGTGAATCATATATCGATTTGTTATAGAATTGTGCTATGTCGAATAAGCGTGTTGAATAGAAAATATTACTGTTCGGAAAAATCACTTTCAGCCTAAATTATTCACAACCAACCAATCAATTGTCAGTATTGGGAAATGGGTCCGAGGGCAGATATTTGGTAATCAATACAAAATCAATAATTCATCAAGGAAAACTTGAAAACTTTGATCGAAATTTATTTTCCAATACTAAAAAAGCTCTCTGGGCGATATGATTTTCTCGTTCAGCATACTTTGAACTACATTCTGGCCGAATTTGAGTATTGGGAAATGGGTCCGACGGCAGATATTCGATTATTAATAAAACAATCAATATTACATAATATCAAATTTCTGAAACGCCATCTACTCGTGATTTCATGCACTTCAGTACATCCCCCCACCAGTTAGAGATTGAAAAGTTTTGATCAAATTTAATTTTCCAAAACGAAATAACGCTCTCTAGGCAATATGATTTTCTCGTTCAGCATACTTTGAACTACATTCTGGCCAAACTTGAGTATTGGGAAATGGGTCCGACGGCAGATATTTGGTAATCAATACAAAATCAATAATTCATCAAGGAAAACTTGAAAACTTTGATCGAAATTTATTTTCCAAAACTAAAAGACGCTCTCTGGGCGATATGATTTTCTCGTTCAGCATACTTTGAACTACATTCTGGCCGAATTTGAGAATTGGGAAATGGGTCCGACGGCAGATATTCGATTATTAATAAAACAATCAATATTACATAATATCAAATTTCTGAAACGCTATCTACTCGTGATTTAATGCACTTCAGTACAATTCCCCCACCAGTTAGAGATTGACAAGTTTTGATCAAATTTAATTTTCCAAAACTAAAAAACGCTCTCTAGGCAATATGATTTTCTCGTTCAGCATACTTTTAACTACATTCTGGCGAGTTTGAGTATTGGGAAATGGGTCTGACGGCAGATATTTGGTAATCAATACAAAAGCAATAATTCATCATGGAAAACTGGAGAATTTCGATCGAAATTTATTTTACAAAACTAAAAGACGCTCTCTGGGCGATATGATTTTCTCGTTCAGCATACTTTGAACTACATTCTGGCCGAGTTTGAGTATTGGGAAATGGGTCCGAGGTAATTTGGTAATCAATACGAAATCAATAATTCATCAAGGAAAACTTGAAAACTTTGATCGAAATTTATTTTCCAAAACTAAAAAACGCTCTCTGGGCGATATGATTTTCTCGTTCAGCATACTTAGAACTACATTCTGGCCGAGTTTGAGTATTGGGAAATGGGTCCGAGGGCAGATATTTGGTAATCAATACGAAATCAATAATTCATCAACGAAAACTTTGATCGAAATTTATTTTCCAAAACTGAAAAACGCTCTCTGGGCGATATGATTTTCTCGTTCAGCATACTTTGAACTACATTCTGGCCGAGTTTGAGTATTGGGAAATGGGTCCGAGGGCAGATATTTGGTAATCAATACGAAATCAATAATTCATCAAGGAAAACTTGAAAACTTTGATCGAAATTTATTTTCCAAAACTAAAAAACGCTCTCTGGGCGATATGATTTTCTCGTTCAGCATACTTTGAACTACATTCTGGCCGAGTTTGAGTATTGGGAAATGAGTCCGAGGGCAGATATTTGGTAATCAATACGAAATCAATAATTCATCAAGGAAAACTTGAAAACTTTGATCGAAATTTATTTTCCAAAACTAAAAAACGCTCTCTGGGCGATATGATTTTCTCGTTCAGCATACTTTGAACTACATTCTGGCCGAGTTTGAGTATTGGGAAATGGGTCCGAGGGCAGATATTTGGTAATCAATACGAAATCAATAATACATCATGGAAAATTTTGATCGAAATTTATTTTCCAAAACTGCAAAACGCTCTCTGGGCGATATGATTTTCTCGTTCAGCATACTTTGAACTACATTCTGGCCGAGTTTGAGTATTGAGAAATGGGTTCGAGGGCAGATATTTGGTAATCAATACAAAAGCAATAATTCATCAAGGAAAACTGGAGAACTTCGATCGAAATTTATTTTCCAAAACTAAAAAACGCTCTCTAGGCAATATGATTTTCTCGTTCAGCATACTTTGAACTACATTCTGGCCAATTTTGAGTATTGAGAAATGGGTCCGACGGCAGATATTTGGTAATCAATACAAAAGCAATAATTCATCAAGGAAAACTTGAAAACTTTCATCGAAATTTATTTTCCAAAACTAAAAAACGCTCTCTGGGCGGTATGATTTTCTCGTTCAGCATACTTTGAACTACATTCTGGCCGAGTTTGAGTATTGGGAAATAGGTCCGAGGGCAGATATTTGGTAATCAATTCAAAATCAATAATTCATCAAGGAAAACTTGAAAACTTTGATCGAAATTAATTTTCCAGAACTAAAAAACGCTCTCTGGGCGATATGATTTTCTCGTTCAGCATACTTTGAACTACATTCTGGCCAAATTTGAGTATTGAGAAATGGGTCCGACGGCAGATATTTGGTAATCAATACAAAAGCAATAATTCATCAAGGAAAACTTGAAAACTTTGATCGAAATTTATTCTCCAGAACTAAAAAACGCTCCCTGGGCGATATGATTTTCTCGTTCAGCATACTTTGAACTACATTCTGGCCGAATTTGAGTATTGGGAAATGGGTCCGACGGCAGATATTCGATTATTAATAAAACAATCAATATTACATAATATCAAATTTCTGAAACGCCATCTACTCGTGATTTCATGCACTTCAGTACATCCCCCCACCAGTTAGAGATTGAAAAGTTTTGATCAAATTTAATTTTCCAAAACTAAATAACGCTCTCTAGGCAATATGATTTTCTCGTTCAGCATACTTTGAACTACATTCTGGCCAAACTTGAGTATTGGGAAATGGGTCCGACGGCAGATATTTGGTAATCAATACAAAATCAATAATTCATCAAGGAAAACTTGAAAACTTTGATCGAAATTTATTTTCCAAAACTAAAAGACGCTCTCTGGGCGATATGATTTTCTCGTTCAGCATACTTTGAACTACATTCTGGCCGAATTTGAGAATTGGGAAATGGGTCCGACGGCAGATATTCGATTATTAATAAAACAATCAATATTACATAATATCAAATTTCTGAAACGCTATCTACTCGTGATTTAATGCACTTCAGTACAATTCCCCCACCAGTTAGAGATTGACAAGTTTTGATCAAATTTAATTTTCCAAAACTAAAAAACGCTCTCCAGGCAATATGATTTTCTCGTTCAGCATACTTTTAACTACATTCTGGCCGAGTTTGAGTATTGGGAAATGGGTCTGACGGCAGATATTTGGTAATCAATACAAAAGCAATAATTCATCATGGAAAACTGGAGAATTTCGATCGAAATTTATTTTACAAAACTAAATAACGCTCTCTGGGCGATATGATTTTCTCGTTCAGCATACTTTGAACTACATTCTGGCCGAGTTTGAGTATAGGGAAATGGGTCCGAGGGCAGATATTTGGTAATCAATACGAAATCAATAATTCATCAAGGAAAACTTGAAAACTTTGATCGAAATTTATTTTCCAAAACTAAAAAACGCTCTCTGGGCAATATGATTTTCTCGTTCAGCATACTTTGAACTACATTCTGGCCGAGTTTGAGTATTGGGAAATGGGTCCGAGGGCAGATATTTGGTAATCAATACGAAATCAATAATTCATCAACGAAAAATTTGATCGAAATTTATTTTCCAAACCTGAAAAACGCTCTCTGGGCGATATGATTTTCTCGTTCAGCATACTTTGAACTACATTCTGGCCGAGTTTGAGTATTGGGAAATGGGTCCGAGGGCAGATATTTGGTAATCAATACGAAATCAATAATTCATCAAGGAAAACTTGAAAACTTTGATCGAAATTTATTTTCCAAAACTAAAAAACGCTCTCTGGGCGATATGATTTTCTCGTTCAGCATACTTTGAACTACATTCTGGCCGAGTTTGAGTATTGGGAAATGGGTCCGAGGGCAGATATTTGGTAATCAATACGAAATCAATAATTCATCAAGGAAAACTTGAAAACTTTGATCGAAATTTATTTTCCAAAACTAAAAAACGCTCTCTGGGCGATATGATTTTCTCGTTCAGCATACTTTGAACTACATTCTGGCCGAGTTTGAGTATTGGGAAATGGGTCCGAGGGCAGATATTTGGTAATCAATACGAAATCAATAATACATCAAGGAAAATTTTGATCGAAATTTATTTTCCAAAACTGCAAAACGCTCTCTGGGCGATATGATTTTCTCGTTCAGCATACTTTGAACTACATTCTGGCCGAGTTTGAGTATTGAGAAATGGGTTCGAGGGCAGATATTTGGTAATCAATACAAAAGCAATAATTCATCAAGGAAAACTGGAGAACTTCGATCGAAATTTATTTTCCAAAACTAAAAAACGCTCTCTAGGCAATATGATTTTCTCGTTCAGCATACTTTGAACTACATTCTGGCCAATTTTGAGTATTGAGAAATGGGTCCGACGGCAGATATTTGGTAATCAATACAAAAGCAATAATTCATCAAGGAAAACTTGAAAACTTTGATCGAAATTTATTTTCCAAAACTAAAAAACGCTCTCTGGGCGGTATGATTTTCTCGTTCAGCATACTTTGAACTACATTCTGGCCGAGTTTGAGTATTGGGAAATAGGTCCGAGGGCAGATATTTGGTAATCAATTCAAAATCAATAATTCATCAAGGAAAACTTGAAAACTTTGATCGAAATTTATTTTCCAGAACTAAAAAACGCTCTCTGGGCGATATGATTTTCTCGTTCAGCATACTTTGAACTACATTCTGGCCAAATTTGAGTATTAAGAAATGGGTCCGACGGCAGATATTTGGTAATCAATACAAAAGCAATAATTCATCAAGGAAAACTTGAAAACTTTGATCGAAATTTATTCTCCAGAACTAAAAAACGCTCCCTGGGCGATATGATTTTCTCGTTCAGCATACTTTGAACTACATTCTGGCCGAATTTGAGTATTGGGAAATGGGTCCGACGGCAGATATTCGATTATTAATAAAACAATCAATATTACATAATATCAAATTTCTGAAACGCCATCTACTCGTGATTTCATGCACTTCAGTACATCCCCCCACCAGTTAGAGATTGAAAAGTTTTGATCAAATTTAATTTTCCAAAACTAAATAACGCTCTCTAGGCAATATGATTTTCTCGTTCAGCATACTTTGAACTACATTCTGGCCAAACTTGAGTATTGGGAAATGGGTCCGACGGCAGATATTTGGTAATCAATACAAAATCAATAATTCATCAAGGAAAACTTGAAAACTTTGATCGAAATTTATTTTCCAAAACTAAAAGACGCTCTCTGGGCGATATGATTTTCTCGTTCAGCATACTTTGAACTACATTCTGGCCGAATTTGAGAATTGGGAAATGGGTCCGACGGCAGATATTCGATTATTAATAAAACAATCAATATTACATAATATCAAATTTCTGAAACGCTATCTACTCGTGATTTAATGCACTTCAGTACAATTCCCCCACCAGTTAGAGATTGACAAGTTTTGATCAAATTTAATTTTCCAAAACTAAAAAACGCTCTCCAGGCAATATGATTTTCTCGTTCAGCATACTTTTAACTACATTCTGGCCGAGTTTGAGTATTGGGAAATGGGTCCGACGGCAGATATTTGGTAATCAATACAAAATCAATAATTCATCAAGGAAAACTTGAAAACTTTGATCGAAATTTATTTTCCAAAACTAAAAGACGCTCTCTGGGCGATATGATTTTCTCGTTCAGCATACTTTGAACTACATTCTGGCCGAATTTGAGAATTGGGAAATGGGTCCGACGGCAGATATTCGATTATTAATAAAACAATCAATATTACATAATATCAAATTTCTGAAACGCTATCTACTCGTGATTTAATGCACTTCAGTACAATTCCCCCACCAGTTAGAGATTGACAAGTTTTGATCAAATTTAATTTTCCAAAACTAAAAAACGCTCTCCAGGCAATATGATTTTCTCGTTCAGCATACTTTTAACTACATTCTGGCCGAGTTTGAGTATTGGGAAATGGGTCTGACGGCAGATATTTGGTAATCAATACAAAAGCAATAATTCATCATGGAAAACTGGAGAATTTCGATCGAAATTTATTTTACAAAACTAAATAACGCTCTCTGGGCGATATGATTTTCTCGTTCAGCATACTTTGAACTACATTCTGGCCGAGTTTGAGTATAGGGAAATGGGTCCGAGGGCAGATATTTGGTAATCAATACGAAATCAATAATTCATCAAGGAAAACTTGAAAACTTTGATCGAAATTTATTTTCCAAAACTAAAAACGCTCTCTGGGCAATATGATTTTCTCGTTCAGCATACTTTGAACTACATTCTGGCCGGGTTTGAGTATTGGGAAATGGGTCCGAGGGCAGATATTTGGTAATCAATACGAAATCAATAATTCATCAACGAAAAATTTGATCGAAATTTATTTTCCAAACCTGAAAAACGCTCTCTGGGCGATATGATTTTCTCGTTCAGCATACTTTGAACTACATTCTGGCCGAGTTTGAGTATTGAGAAATGGGTTCGAGGGCAGATATTTGGTAATCAATACAAAAGCAATAATTCATCAAGGAAAACTTGAAAACTTTGATCGAAATTTATTTTCCAAAACTAAAAAACGCTCTCTGGGCGGTATGATTTTCTCGTTCAGCATACTTTGAACTACATTCTGGCCGAGTTTGAGTATTGGGAAATGGGTCCGACGGCAGATATTTGGTAATCAATACAAAAGCTATAATTCATCAAGGAAAACTTGAAAACTTTGATCGAAATTTATTTTCCAAAACTAAAAAACGCTCTCTGGGCGGTATGATTTTCTCGTTCAGCATACTTTGAACTACATTCTGGCCGAGTTTGAGTATTGGGAAATAGGTCCGAGGGCAGATATTTGGTAATCAATTCAAAATCAATAATTCATCAAGGAAAACTTGAAAACTTTGATCGAAATTTATTTTCCAGAACTAAAAAACGCTCTCTGGGCGATATGATTTTCTCGTTCAGCATACTTTGAACTACATTCTGGCCAAATTTGAGTATTGAGAAATGGGTCCGACGGCAGATATTTGGTAATCAATACAAAAGCAATAATTCATCAAGGAAAACTTGAAAACTTTGATCGAAATTTATTCTCCAGAACTAAAAAACGCTCCCTGGGCGATATGATTTTCTCGTTCAGCATACTTTGAACTACATTCTGGCCGAATTTGAGTATTGGGAAATGGGTCCGACGGCAGATATTCGATTATTAATAAAACAATCAATATTACATAATATCAAATTTCTGAAACGCCATCTACTCGTGATTTCATGCACTTCAGTACATCCCCCCACCAGTTAGAGATTGAAAAGTTTTGATCAAATTTAATTTTCCAAAACTAAATAACGCTCTCTAGGCAATATGATTTTCTCGTTCAGCATACTTTGAACTACATTCTGGCCAAACTTGAGTATTGGGAAATGGGTCCGACGGCAGATATTTGGTAATCAATACAAAATCAATAATTCATCAAGGAAAACTTGAAAACTTTGATCGAAATTTATTTTCCAAAACTAAAAGACGCTCTCTGGGCGATATGATTTTCTCGTTCAGCATACTTTGAACTACATTCTGGCCGAATTTGAGAATTGGGAAATGGGTCCGACGGCAGATATTCGATTATTAATAAAACAATCAATATTACATAATATCAAATTTCTGAAACGCTATCTACTCGTGATTTAATGCACTTCAGTACAATTCCCCCACCAGTTAGAGATTGACAAGTTTTGATCAAATTTAATTTTCCAAAACTAAAAAACGCTCTCCAGGCAATATGATTTTCTCGTTCAGCATACTTTTAACTACATTCTGGCCGAGTTTAAGTATTGGGAAATGGGTCCGACGGCAGATATTTGGTAATCAATACAAAATCAATAATTCATCAAGGAAAACTTGAAAACTTTGATCGAAATTTATTTTCCAAAACTAAAAGACGCTCTCTGGGCGATATGATTTTCTCGTTCAGCATACTTTGAACTACATTCTGGCCGAATTTGAGAATTGGGAAATGGGTCCGACGGCAGATATTCGATTATTAATAAAACAATCAATATTACATAATATCAAATTTCTGAAACGCTATCTACTCGTGATTTAATGCACTTCAGTACAATTCCCCCACCAGTTAGAGATTGACAAGTTTTGATCAAATTTAATTTTCCAAAACTAAAAAACGCTCTCCAGGCAATATGATTTTCTCGTTCAGCATACTTTTAACTACATTCTGGCCGAGTTTGAGTATTGGGAAATGGGTCTGACGGCAGATATTTGGTAATCAATACAAAAGCAATAATTCATCATGGAAAACTGGAGAATTTCGATCGAAATTTATTTTACAAAACTAAATAACGCTCTCTGGGCGATATGATTTTCTCGTTCAGCATACTTTGAACTACATTCTGGCCGAGTTTGAGTATAGGGAAATGGGTCCGAGGGCAGATATTTGGTAATCAATACGAAATCAATAATACATCAAGGAAAATTTTGATCGAAATTTATTTTCCAAAACTGCAAAACGCTCTCTGGGCGATATGATTTTCTCGTTCAGCATACTTTGAACTACATTCTGGCCGAGTTTGAGTATTGAGAAATGGGTTCGAGGGCAGATATTTGGTAATCAATACAAAAGCAATAATTCATCAAGGAAAACTGGAGAACTTCGATCGAAATTTATTTTCCAAAACTAAAAAACGCTCTCTAGGCAATATGATTTTCTCGTTCAGCATACTTTGAACTACATTCTGGCCAATTTTGAGTATTGAGAAATGGGTCCGACGGCAGATATTTGGTAATCAATACAAAAGCAATAATTCATCAAGGAAAACTTGAAAACTTTGATCGAAATTTATTTTCCAAAACTAAAAAACGCTCTCTGGGCGGTATGATTTTCTCGTTCAGCATACTTTGAACTACATTCTGGCCGAGTTTGAGTATTGGGAAATAGGTCCGAGGGCAGATATTTGGCAATCAATTCAAAATCAATAATTCATCAAGGAAAACTTGAAAACTTTGATCGAAATTTATTTTCCAGAACTAAAAAACGCTCTCTGGGCGATATGATTTTCTCGTTCAGCATACTTTGAACTACATTCTGGCCAAATTTGAGTATTGAGAAATGGGTCCGACGGCAGATATTTGGTAATCAATACAAAAGCAATAATTCATCAAGGAAAACTTGAAAACTTTGATCGAAATTTATTCTCCAGAACTAAAAAACGCTCCCTGGGCGATATGATTTTCTCGTTCAGCATACTTTGAACTACATTCTGGCCGAATTTGAGTATTGGGAAATGAATCCGACGGCAGATATTCGATTACGGTTCGGACAGTAAATGGCAAACGACCTTTGCCTTTACTTTCTGACATATCAGAAACTCGGATAACTCGTATCGCTAAGATGCCTAAGTTCGACTCCTCTGGTAGAAGGTAAAAGTTTAGATACGAGAAGCCTTCTGCTTACTTAAATGACCCTTGTCACGTCTCACTTTTTCCGCACTTTATTCTTCACATCCTTGCTCTTCCTTGAGTACTATGGCTCTATGATTTCATATTCTTTCTCCTCTTATAATCTCTAGTTAGTTTGATATCGTTAAAAAACCGAGAAAAAATTATTAATAAAACAATCAATATTACATAATATCAAATTTCTGAAACGCCATCTACTCGTGATTTCATGCACTTCAGTACAATTCCCCCACCAGTTAGAGATTGAAAAGTTTTGATCAAATTTAATTTTCCAAAACTAAAAAACGCTCTCTAGGCAATATGATTTTATCGTTCAGCATACTTTGAACTACATTCTGGCCGAGTTTGAGTATTGGGAAATGGGTCCGACGGCAGATATTTGGTAATCAATACGAAATCAATAATTCATCAAGGAAAACTTGAAAACTTTGATCGAAATTTATTTTCCAAAACTGAAAAACGCTCTCTGGGCGATATGATTTTCTCGTTCAGCATACTTTGAACTACATTCTGGCCAAATTTGAGTATTGAGAAATGGGTCCGACGGCAGATATTTGGTAATCAATACAAAAGCAATAATTCATCAAGGAAAACTTGAAAACTTTGATCGAAATTTATTCTCCAGAACTAAAAAACGCTCCCTGGGCGATATGATTTTCTCGTTCAGCATACTTTGAACTACATTCTGGCCGAATTTGAGTATTGGGAAATGGGTCCGACGGCAGATATTCGATTATTAATAAAACAATCAATATTACATAATATCAAATTTCTGAAACGCCATCTACTCGTGATTTCATGCACTTCAGTACATCCCCCCACCAGTTAGAGATTGAAAAGTTTTGATCAAATTTAATTTTCCAAAACTAAATAACGCTCTCTAGGCAATATGATTTTCTCGTTCAGCATACTTTGAACTACATTCTGGCCAAACTTGAGTATTGGGAAATGGGTCCGACGGCAGATATTTGGTAATCAATACAAAATCAATAATTCATCAAGGAAAACTTGAAAACTTTGATCGAAATTTATTTTCCAAAACTAAAAGACGCTCTCTGGGCGATATGATTTTCTCGTTCAGCATACTTTGAACTACATTCTGGCCGAATTTGAGAATTGGGAAATGGGTCCGACGGCAGATATTCGATTATTAATAAAACAATCAATATTACATAATATCAAATTTCTGAAACGCTATCTACTCGTGATTTAATGCACTTCAGTACAATTCCCCCACCAGTTAGAGATTGACAAGTTTTGATCAAATTTAATTTTCCAAAACTAAAAAACGCTCTCCAGGCAATATGATTTTCTCGTTCAGCATACTTTTAACTACATTCTGGCCGAGTTTGAGTATTGGGAAATGGGTCCGACGGCAGATATTTGGTAATCAATACAAAATCAATAATTCATCAAGGAAAACTTGAAAACTTTGATCGAAATTTATTTTCCAAAACTAAAAGACGCTCTCTGGGCGATATGATTTTCTCGTTCAGCATACTTTGAACTACATTCTGGCCGAATTTGAGAATTGGGAAATGGGTCCGACGGCAGATATTCGATTATTAATAAAACAATCAATATTACATAATATCAAATTTCTGAAACGCTATCTACTCGTGATTTAATGCACTTCAGTACAATTCCCCCACCAGTTAGAGATTGACAAGTTTTGATCAAATTTAATTTTCCAAAACTAAAAAACGCTCTCCAGGCAATATGATTTTCTCGTTCAGCATACTTTTAACTACATTCTGGCCGAGTTTGAGTATTGGGAAATGGGTCTGACGGCAGATATTTGGTAATCAATACAAAAGCAATAATTCATCATGGAAAACTGGAGAATTTCGATCGAAATTTATTTTACAAAACTAAATAACGCTCTCTGGGCGATATGATTTTCTCGTTCAGCATACTTTGAACTACATTCTGGCCGAGTTTGAGTATAGGGAAATGGGTCCGAGGGCAGATATTTGGTAATCAATACGAAATCAATAATACATCAAGGAAAATTTTGATCGAAATTTATTTTCCAAAACTGCAAAACGCTCTCTGGGCGATATGATTTTCTCGTTCAGCATACTTTGAACTACATTCTGGCCGAGTTTGAGTATTGAGAAATGGGTTCGAGGGCAGATATTTGGTAATCAATACAAAAGCAATAATTCATCCAGGAAAACTGGAGAACTTCGATCGAAATTTATTTTCCAAAACTAAAAAACGCTCTCTAGGCAATATGATTTTCTCGTTCAGCATACTTTGAACTACATTCTGGCCAATTTTGAGTATTGAGAAATGGGTCCGACGGCAGATATTTGGTAATCAATACAAAAGCAATAATTCATCAAGGAAAACTTGAAAACTTTGATCGAAATTTATTTTCCAAAACTAAAAAACGCTCTCTGGGCGGTATGATTTTCTCGTTCAGCATACTTTGAACTACATTCTGGCCGAGTTTGAGTATTGGGAAATAGGTCCGAGGGCAGATATTTGGTAATCAATTCAAAATCAATAATTCATCAAGGAAAACTTGAAAACTTTGATCGAAATTTATTTTCCAGAACTAAAAAACGCTCTCTGGGCGATATGATTTTCTCGTTCAGCATACTTTGAACTACATTCTGGCCAAATTTGAGTATTGAGAAATGGGTCCGACGGCAGATATTTGGTAATCAATACAAAAGCAATAATTCATCAAGGAAAACTTGAAAACTTTGATCGAAATTTATTCTCCAGAACTAAAAAACGCTCCCTGGGCGATATGATTTTCTCGTTCAGCATACTTTGAACTACATTCTGGCCGAATTTGAGTATTGGGAAATGAATCCGACGGCAGATATTCGATTACGGTTCGGACAGTAAATGGCAAACGACCTTTGCCTTTACTTTCTGACATATCAGAAACTCGGATAACTCGTATCGCTAAGATGCCTAAGTTCGACTCCTCTGGTAGAAGGTAAAAGTTTAGATACGAGAAGCCTTCTGCTTACTTAAATGACCCTTGTCACGTCTCACTTTTTCCGCACTTTATTCTTCACATCCTTGCTCTTCCTTGAGTACTATGGCTCTATGATTTCATATTCTTTCTCCTCTTATAATCTCTAGTTAGTTTGATATCGTTAAAAAACCGAGAAAAAATTATTAATAAAACAATCAATATTACATAATATCAAATTTCTGAAACGCCATCTACTCGTGATTTCATGCACTTCAGTACAATTCCCCCACCAGTTAGAGATTGAAAAGTTTTGATCAAATTTAATTTTCCAAAACTAAAAAACGCTCTCTAGGCAATATGATTTTATCGTTCAGCATACTTTGAACTACATTCTGGCCGAGTTTGAGTATTGGGAAATGGGTCCGACGGCAGATATTTGGTAATCAATACGAAATCAATAATTCATCAAGGAAAACTTGAAAACTTTGATCGAAATTTATTTTCCAAAACTGAAAAACGCTCTCTGTGCGATATGATTTTCTCGTTCAGCATACTTTGAACTACATTCTGGCCGAGTTTGAGTATTGGGAAATGGGTCCGAGGGCAGATATTTGGTAATCAATACGAAATCAAAAATAGTCATATATTCCTAAATGGATCTCACTAACTTTTTTCTGCGATGGTTTGAACGATTTCGACAAACTTAGATTCAAATGAAAGTTCTTCCGGTCCCATACGGAATTTCTGAATTTCATCCGGATCCTAGTTATAGGGTAAAGTGTGTTCAATATTGTACACCATCACACCGGCGAAACAAAACCGTTAAAAAATTTCAAACTGAACTCAAAACCGTTATTCCCAATCTTAGGGTCAAATGAAAGGTCTTAAGGTCCTACCAAAAATTAGTGCATATTTTCGGATAAAACAAAAATTTAAATCGCCGTTTCAAGTACGATCACAAAATCGTATAAAATTTTCAAAATTTGAATACAAACTAGTAGACTTTGTATGTCATGTTAGTTGGTGGCCGTACGAACCGGCTTTGATTATACCGGTTCTCGGGTTCCGGTGTTGGAAGTACATATAATAGTGAACCCAGTTCGTTTTCTAATGGATGGCCCAACCGATCAGATCTGTTTCATTCTCTATGTTATACTAATTAATGCACAAACAACCCCTTGGATTCTTTCAAAAATCGAAGAGAAATATTTTGAACAGTATACCACTATATTACATATGAGAAAGGTATCATTACACCACTAGGTGGATTAAAACAGGTTTTTGATGAATTCATCGCAGCCAAGTAATCCGTAAAATAATGGAAAGATACATTAACAGCATAAGGCGCTTGACAATTCCACTGTCCGAAAACAAAAATTAAAAACAAAAATTCGGGCGAGACAAAGTTCGACGGGCCAGCTAGTCAGAAATATAATTTTGAAACATTCCCCCAAATTAGTTAACAAACTAAAAACTTTTTCTGTGCCATACAGTTATTTTCAGTGTGAACGCACAATTTATTTAAAATTCACGCAAATGTTGATACTATGTTTTGAGAGTGCATTTTCTGACATATTCGAAATTTACATTTGAAGTTGGCATCACTTTTTCTATGATTCATCATTCCCAAGCTAGGTATAAAGTTATCAGGACGTTTTTTCGAGCGCTAGGAGTGTTAGAAGCAGAAAGTGAACATTAGTGTTAGTCGGGAATTTTTAACCTTTTGAAGGATATTTCAATTCAAGTAAAAACAGCCTGTGAAGGCTATATCGCTTTAAGGTACGTGGTAAATTCATGAATTTCTGATCAACTCATCGAGCACCGCGTTATGTAGTTTTCGTTTTTAAATTGCACTACACCGGTGTAGTAAGGTTGCACTGAAACCGTTCGTTTTTGCCAATTGCACTACACCCCTGCTACACTTTTTCTGCACCGATACCACTGGTGCACGACGTTAAATACACTGGTGGCGTAATAAGACAGTTTTGGTTGTGATGGTAATTTTCGCACGAAATTAAGTATGGCGCGCCGGGATTCAAGCATGTAAACATAAACAAACGACCAGTTCAGTTCGGGATTTCACTTCTAAGTTACTCCAGTTGTCGCGCAGCCTGGCGAATCTTTGACACTAATTGAAAATCTGGACATTTTTTCTTCAAGGGCTTGCAAGGTAACGTCGAAATATAGAAAATTTTACACACATCCGATTCTGTTCATTTCGTTAGAGGAAGGATTTGGCGGATCGCACTGTGATATCTATTACAGTTATTATGAATAATGGAGTGATTGTGCTGTGGGTGGCATTTTAAATGCAGATGATGAAAACGATTGAAACACCCCGGAACAAAACACCGCATTTCACTGTCAATATTTTCGCAAACAGAACCAACTCTAAATATTTTCATAAAGGCAACTCCCGGAACGTCATTTGTTTATGTTTTTTCTTCTTCACGTCTCTCTGTTATTCCAAAATAAAATGACAACCGCACTAACACATAGAAAAACGTGATCACCAGGGTATTTTACATCGTGCCACTGGTGTAGCACTCATCAAAAGTTTGGTGTAGCTCTGTGCAATGGAATCATTTATGGTAGTCATTTTTGTTCGTTTATTCATGCCTCCGTGTAGCACTGCACCGGTGTAGTGCAAATTAAAAACGAAAACGCCATTAGTTTTTTATTTTTTCTTTGAGGTATGTGTGTTTGTTCGTAAACATTAGGCGAGCTTTTTTATATGATGACTAATAAAATTGCACGTTGATCCTTTACAAGTACTGTCCAGGACTCGTACTCGTGAAAGTTAACCGGTCTAATCAGAGTTTTGTAGATAGTAAACATCATACGACGACAAATTTTGCTCGATCAAAGCGTCCTGCGAAGTCCAAAGTGATCACGATCCTCCCAAAATGCATCTCTGAATTTCTCTGTACTATCGCACTGTTAGCGCAACTATAAATGAACTATAAAATATTTAGGCAGTTTTGTTATTAATGAACGAATTTATTTATTTTGCGAATGGTCTGGTAATTTTTTTACTTTATAAAAAAGTTGTTTCAAAACGATTTTCGTATTTCTGCATAAAATGTTCAAAACGACGTATGTGACATTTAAGCTGAACCGAGAAAAGCGATGTTGAAAAATAATCGCACAATTTTAAATCCTATTTAAAAATGAGTAATTGAAAACAACTTCATCTCTCCACTAAATCGTCCAATTTGTATGCGTGCAACGTATCATAGTGACTAATTCACAATTTTCAACTACAAAGATAACTTTTAGGCAAAAACGACACTTACGTCGTTTTGTAATTTGATCATGTACATGGGACAGTAGGATAGGTCGTTTTAAGCGCTATCCACACTAGGCCGTGACGTATCCGGAACGGGACCGCAACGTGCCGGGATTTATTTGTAAAATATTCTCATCATACCGTGCACTTTCCGTGTCGCTACCGTTGCTATTAGTAACATACACATTCGTTGAAATTGATGTGCTTCTGTTCCTCACGAAAATGGCACATTTTTTCAACGAAGAATTGGCCATAATTGCAATTGCTCGGAATGACGAAGATAATCAGCAGTTTAAATACAAACAAAAGAAAGAAAGAAGACTTGGATGCAGAGATGGCATTTCACCAGAGTTATACACGCTAGAGTCAGATTTTTGCCACACCGAGGATGAAAAAAACGAAGCACCGCACAAAGAGGAAAGCGCACTTCTTCTCAGTGTCGAATAGACAGCATTTGAGTGTGTGCTTGTGGTTAAAGCAGCTGGCGCGAGTGAAACACATTCTCTTCGCATGAATCGCTCACACGCGCTCTCGTCTGAATACACCCAATTGACCACTGGCGCGTGATTGTGAGCGAACACTTCTGTGAACTTCAATTAATAGAGAGTAGATCTGGCTTTGCTATGAAAAATTTGCAAGGAAAACCGAAAATTTTACGATAAATTGTTTCATTTTGCTGATTTTGCGTGTCCACGCTTCATCTACGAAAACCATACAGCAGAGTGCTCACCGGCGTGTACACCTCTGTGAAAGTATCTGCATCCTCCTCAGAGAATTTATTAGCTAATGCTCTAGCACTTTGGTGCGATTCAGTGGAAGAGGTAAAAGGAAATAAACAAACGCACTCATGATGCGTGCACACTTACACAACAGTGGTGTATAAATGTGAAAGAGAAGAGCTCTCGTTGAAGTTGTCAGTGCGAGGGGAGAAATTTTGCTTGCTCTTAGTCACACAGAGGAGATAGACATCTCTGCTTGGATGCACGAACTTTGGCTAAAAAGAGCAGTTGAGGGTGAATTCATCACCTTATATAAGCAGCTTGTGAATGACGAGATCAACGAATATTTCCGAATGTCAGAAGCTTGTTTCATCTCGCTGTTGAGTAAAATTCATCCGTGTCTTAAAAAGCATGACACTACATTCCGATTAGCAGTGACTCTCCGAGAGAGGCTGGCAGTGTATTTAAGATATTTTCATTGACTTGTTAAGATTTCTTTGTAAATGTCAAAGAAACTCCAACCTAAAATTTTATAACGATCATTGAGATGGCTTATGGTTTGTGTTCGTCTCATGATTTCAGATATTTATCAACAGGAGACACGCAAAAAATCATAGCATTTAGTTACAGACTTAGGGCTGTCTACCAGATTGTTCACGAGATATGTCGTGTAGTTACCGAAAAATTAATCGACGATGCAATGCCGAAACCAATAGAAGATATGTGGAAGAAGATTGCTAACGATTTTTGTGGAATTTCCCACTGTATCTTGGAGCCTTGGATGGAAACATGTGACAATTCCAGTCCCTGTCAATAGTAACTTTGAGTCAACGCGTGCTTTGACCGTGCTTCGGACGTGTATCGTTACAGACACGGGTACCACACGGTCTAGTGAGAATATTCACATGGAGCTGCAAATTTTAAGCGTAACCCGGACGGAATCCGGTCCAGTCCCGTTCCGGATACGTCACGGCCTAGTGCGAATAGCGCTTAAAACGACCTATCCTACTGTCCAATGTACATGATCAAATTACAAAACGACGTAAGTGTCGTTCAACATCGCTTTTCTCGGTTCAGCTTAAATGTCACATACGTCGTTTTGAACATTTTATGCAGAAATACGAAAATCGTTTTGAAACAACTTTTTTATAAAGTAAAAAAATTACCAGACCATTCGCAAAATAAATAAATTCGTTCATTAATAACAAAACTGCCTAAATATTTTATAGTTCATTTATAGTTGCGCTAACAGTGCGATAGTACAGAGAAATTCAGAGATGCATTTTGGGAGGATCGTGATCACTTTGGACTTCGCAGGACGCTTTGATCGAGCAAAATTTGTCGTCGTATGATGTTTATTATCTACAAAACTCTGATTAGACCGGTTAACTTTCACGAGTACGAGTCCTGGACAGTACTTGTAAAGGATCAACGTGCTATTTTATTAGTCATCATATAAAAAAGCTCGCCTAATGTTTACGAACAAACACACATACCTCAAAGAAAAAATAAAAAACTAATGGCGTTTTCGTTTTTAATTTGCACTACACCGGTGCAGTGCTACACGGAGGCATGAATAAACGAACAAAAATGACTACCATAAATGATTCCATTGCACAGAGCTACACCAAACTTTTGATGAGTGCTACACCAGTGGTATCGGTGCAGAAAAAGTGTAGCGCGGGTGTAGTGCAATTGGCAAAAACGAACGGTTTCAGTGCAACCTTACTACACCGGTGTAGTGCAATTTAAAAACGAAAACTACATAACGCGGTGCTCGATGAGTTGATCAGAAAAATGATGATTCATGAATTTACCACGTATCTTAAAGCGATATAGCCTTCAGAAAGGCTGTTTTTACTTAAATTGAAATATCCTTCAAAAGGTTAAAAATTCCCGACTAACACTAATGTTCACTTTCTGCTTCTAACACTCCTAGCGCTCGAAAAAACGTCCTGATAACTTTATACCTAGCTTGGGAATGGTGAATCATAGAAAAAGTGATGCCAACTTCAAATGTAAATTTCGAATATGTCAGAAAATGCACTCTCAAAACATAGTATCAACATTTGAGTGAATTTTAAATAAATTGTGCGTTCACACTGAAAACAACTGTATGGCACAGAAAAAGTTTTTAGTTTGTTAACTAATTTGGGGGAATGCTTCAAAATTATATTTCTGACTAGCTGGCCCGTCGAACTTTGTCTCGCCCGAATTTTTGTTTTTAATTTATGTTTTCGGACAGTGGAATTGTCAAGCGCCTAATGCTGTTAATGTATCTTTCCATTATTTTACGGATTACTTGACTGCGATGAATTCATCAAAAACCTGTTTTAATCCACCTAGTGGTGTAATGATACCTTTCTCATATATAATTTTGTGGTATTCTGTTCAAAATATTTCTCTTCGATTTTTGAAAGAATCCAAGGGGTTGTTTGTGCATTAATTAGTATAACATAGAGAATGAAACAGATCTGATCGGTTAGGCCATCCATTAGAAAACGAAGTGGGTTCACTATTATATGTACTTCCAACACCGGAACCCGAGAACCGGTATAATCAAAGTCGGTTCGTACGGCCACCAACTAACATGACATACAAAGTCTACTAGTTTGTATTCAAATTTTGAAAATTTTATACGATTTTGTGATCGTACTTGAAACGGCGATTTAAATTTTTGTTTTATCCAAAAATATGCACTAATTTTTGGTAGGACCTTAAGACCTTTCATTTGACCCTAAGATTGGGAATAACGGTTTTGAGTTCAGTTTCAAATTTTTTTACGGTTTTGTTTCGCCGGTGTGATGGTGTACAATATTGAACACACTTTACCCATAACTAGGATCCGGATGAAATTCAGAAATTCCGTATGGGACCGGAAGAACTTTCATTTGAATCTAAGTTTGTCGAAATCGTTCAAACCATCGCAGAAAAAAGTTAGTGAGATCCATTTAGGAATATATGACTATTTTTGATTTCGTATTGATTACCAAATATCTGCCCTCGGACCCATTTCCCAATACTCAAACTCGGCCAGAATGTAGTTCAAAGTATGCTGAATGAGAAAATCATATCGCCTAGTGAGCGTTTTTTAGTTTTGGAAAATAAATTTCGATCAAAGTTTTCAAGTTTTCCTTGATGAATTATTGCTTTTGTATTGATTACCAAATATCTGCCGTCGGACCCATTTCCCAATACTCAAACTCGGCCAGAATGTAGTTCAAAGTATGCTGAACGAGAAAATCATATCGCCCAGAGAGCGTTATTTAGTTTTGGAAAATAAATGCGGACCGTTTTCATGCTTACTATTAGTGTCATAATAACTAGCATGTGGAAAAAACGAGTGGGCAATTGATACCTATGGCGGACAATTGATTTGTTGGTTGTGAATAATTTAGGCTGAAAGTGATTTTTCCGAACAGTAATATTTTCTATTCAACACGCTTATTCGACATAGCACAATTCTATAACAAATCGATATATGATTCACATATTGCAGATTTAAACATATATGTACAAGCTTGCAATTGTAATTTTTTCCTACTTTCGAAATTGTCCAACGTATTGCTCATCCTTTTTTTCTGGTGGGGGAGTTCCCAGCTTTTTTATTTTGACGGTAGATGGCGCTTCGAAGAAGTTTTTGATTAATTTTTTGGTGAATACCTCCCCGAGCTGGTGGGGGAACTTCCAGCTTTTATTTTTCACGAGTAGGTGGCGCTGCGGTAGTTGTTTAGTACGTATTCTCCTGAAAAGGTTCTTGTCTCGGACTGGTGGCTCAGCCAGCGGGTGGGCCGTTTCACGGCGGTCTACACCAGTGGTATCGGTGCAGAAAAAGTGTAGCACTGGTGTAGTGCAATTGGTAAAAACGAACGGTTTAGGTGCAGCTTTCGCTACACCGGTGTAGTGCAATTTAAAAACGAAAACGACATTAAAGTTTCTACGGCACCATCCTTTGTGTATTCTGTCACTATTTATATCTCGTTCAAATTAAGAAAGGCAAAACAGTCTGCTGTAGAAAAATTACTACAAAAGAAAATTATTTCCAGGTATTTATCGCTCATTTTATAATTAATCATCTTTTCTTTATTTCAGGGAAACTGATATAACTGTGTAAACTGATATCGGTAGTAACATGTGATTAGGGCATATCGCACGATAGGCCCCTGCGAATGTTACAAAATATAATGATCATTTCTCGGTTCTACAACCACCATTTACACAATAATCGATATAATCTCGTAGATAGAAGCCCAATCTACGAAATTGTGCGCAATATACTTGAATTTCATGTTTAAAACTTGAGTAATGAGCATTATTTTTCGTAACATTCAAAAGGGCATATCGCACGATATGCCCTAATCACATGTTAGTACCGAAATGTAGTCTTCATTGAATCTTGCTGGTTTTCGAATATCCCTTCGAGGGAATCCTGATCGCGTTCGATTACAATCATCCAACTGCTTTGGAACAGAATCTATATCGTTATCTTCACCTGAATCCAGTGTGTCTGATGCCTCACATAAGGATGGACATGGGACTTTTCTCAAATCGTTGATGCTTCTTGCATACTGTACACCATTTCCACTTATAATTACCATCTTCGGCCCGTCTTGAGCAACGACTGTATAGCGCTCCGAGGAGAATGTAGGATCTGTTTTCTACTTCTTCTGTTGCCTTACAAAGACAACGTCTCTTATGCGAATGTCTGAAGGCTTAGCTTGTCGTACACGGTCTGCATGTTTCTTACTATATAGCTTTTCTTCTAAGTCTTTTTCGCGAATATCTATTCTATCTAGTTTTCTACTACTCTCGTTCCAGAGACTTGGGAAAGTTCCTCGAAACTTCCAACCAGCAAGCAATTCAAAAGGTGTTATGTTTAATCTAGAATGTGGAATCAATGTATTATGATTGTGTACTAACAATTCCAGCTCTTTCCTCCAATTTTTGCCATAGATTTTTGCTGCAGACAGTGTTTTAATTATAGCCTGATTTTGTCGTTCAACTAATCCCCTCCCGTGGTTGATGGGCTTGACGGTATTGCAAACATCATCAGATACGATTAATTATTGTTACAATCTATATATATAAAAATGCAGAGATCATTCTTCGTAATCGCATCACGTAAGAACGGATGGACGGATTGAGGTGCTTTTTTTTGTTTGATCAGTTTTTACCCCCACCGGGTTCGTACATCAAAAAAATTAGGAAAACTTACCGGAAAAGTGGGAAAAACCAATAAAGTTATTTTGTATGGACAATGGAATTTTCCACTGAAAAAGTCGCCAATGATTGCTAGATCTACAATTGATGTTTGGCGCGCAAGGAGATGCTCAGTATTTCGCCGTTGAAGAAAAGAATACTAGATCTTTGTAAAATCGTTTGGCGCGCAACGAGTAGATTTGGGTGGAGATTTTACATGCATGATTGATTCGTCATTTGGAAACACGTGCTTAATAGGGTATCAAAATCATTACTTGCCAAATGACTGTTTTAGCTATACCTTAAACAGAAACACAAGTTCTAATGTCATTTACCAGTAGATGTAGTTAGATGAATTATGCTGGCCATCGTGGGCGTGAGTTGAACAAATCAAATAATGTAACGATTTTTTTTACGTATCAATGATAGGATTCTGCTGTTGAAATAATGAGTTCAGATGAAAATATTTTCCTTGCATTTAGCATGCTGACGTTTGTTCAGCCGATTCGAGTGAGTTTTCAAGAGTGGTTTACTTCAAAACGAATGGTATTCATGACATTTGTAAGCTGCTTAAACCAAATCATTTCATTTTCCCAACTTTGGATTATTTGACGAATTACCATATGCGAATCGTGAATATCATATCTGAAGGAGAAATCGTGGCATGTAAGAACCATTAGTTGTGAGATCTGCTGTTTTATACATTGGCTTTAACGATAAGAAGAATACTGGTATAATCACTCCTCATGTTCACTCTGCTAGAACAGAATATTGATTCTCAGGACTGAATACTAAGCAAACCGATGTGGTGGCTCGACAAATGAGAGGCCTTTTGATACAATTCTTGAACGAATATAGCGTTCGTGTCAAAGTTAATGGACACAATATTTAATAAAAGGGTAATTTGAACTTTCGAATGTCCAAGTATTTTTCATTTTATCGCTAATTCGTTAATCGAAAATTGATCCTGTCATTATCCTGCTACGAACATTCATCAAACACGACTAAGTAATATCACTAGCGGTGAAGTAGGTTATGGACAACCGTTCAAAATTTCGATAATCCCTAAGGATTTGCTATTAAATTTTAAACGTCTTCAGTACATGCTTATCTTGGTCATCTCTTTTTCATCCATCTGTTAATTTATTTACTTGTTTATTTAGAAGCAAGGGAAAAGCCTACTGGAGCTGAGATTTTGGTTCTCCTTCTCCAGCAGGCATAAAACCTTCTCATCTTTTGTATCAACAAATAACATTTGACCAAATGATACATAACGAATCTTAAATTACCCTTATTTAAACTACAAAGCTAACTAACCACTATTCATATTGACTAATTATCCTAATAAAACTAGCGGGAAAATATTTGGAGAAAACGGATTTTAATGGCGTTACGAGATAAATTGAAATTAAATCCATCAGAACAAGTATTGAATACGCGACATATACTCGAAAACGGTTCAATGAACCCATAGTTAGTTCTAGCACGAGGAATTCTGAGAAAGGGATTAAACCGCAAATTACGCCGAAGAATGTCAAAACTTAGCTGTTGTAGGTCCGCGACGAAAACAGCTTTTTGTGTATCACGGCGGACAGATAGCAAATCGAAGTGTATGTCTACAACGATTTTCGTAGCTTGGAAGATTAAATGGATCTCTCCAGGGCAGGCGACGCAAAGCAAAACGAATGAACTTGCACTGAACAGTTTCAATGCGTAGCTTATCTGTTTGATAATATGGTGCCCAAACAACAACAGCATACTCGCGAACTAGAGCGCAATATAACGATTTCAGGCAGTATATGTTATTGAAATTTGTTGAGATGCGAAAGATGAATCCTAGCATCTTTAATGCTTTAGAGAGGGTATATTCTATGTGATTTTTGAAACTAAGTTTTGAATCCAATAACACTCCTAGATCCTTAATTGATGTCTCCCGTTTTAGTACAGCTTGCGAAATAGTGTAATCATACATGATCGTGGTTCGTTTACGAGAGAAGGAGATTACGAAGCATTTGAAGGCGTTGATAACCATTCTGTTGACGTTGCACCAGTTAGAAAATACATCCAACTGTAACTGCAAGAAATTTGAGTCTTTCAGATCTTTGATAAGATGAAACAGCTTGAAATCGTCGACGAATGATAGCTTCATATATTGCAATGCGAAATTCAGATCATTTAGATATAGCAAAAATATGAATGGTCCTAGATGGATTCCCTGAGGAACGCCAGAGCTCACGATGAATGATGGAGTAACGCAGTCGCTAAATTTCACGGTCGTACTACGACCAGTCAGATATGATTCAATCCAATCCATCATCCCACATGTCAAATCTTTAGTTTGAGAGAGATCTACAATCTCTGTTTAATACACTGACTCGAAGGATGAGATGGCAAACGGTGTATTTGTTTAGTTTTTGCGTAACAAAAGCATTGAACATATCCACAATAATTCTTGATGATATTTCTTCTTCGGGACGAAGTTATTGTGTTGGATATGAATTTGTCGTAATTCTTTTATTGTAAGCCAAGTAATCAGTAAAATAATGGAAAGAAACATTAACGTTTGGCAACTCTGCTGTTCGAAAACACAAATTGAAAAAAATAATTTCAGGCGAGACGAAGTTCGACGGGTCAGCTAGTTTAATATAAATATGTGTTATAAGTTTTAGTTTAATTATTGAGTTTATTGAGTGAGGCATGAAACGATTTGAATAAGATGTTGATTGCAATACGCTCCAACATCCGGGGTTGGAGAGTCCGGTAGGGCTTAACTGAGTTCTTTTTTATGTTTCATTTTCATACTACCGGCCCTTATTACCGGTGTGAAGTGGAAATTAAGCGAAATGAACGTACCCCAGTCAGGTTTCACACGATAACGGAATAGTTGAATGGTGAATTAAGTTCATCTTTGACGTTTATTCTGTGAGGTTGTGTTGTGCTCGTGTGGGATCTGATGGATGAGGTGATATGTGAGTGAAGTATAAGTGAAGTGGAATGCAAGAACGGTAATAAAGGCCACCGTTTCAGCTCAGGACTAACGATCGACCAATAAAAGAGATAGAAAATGGGTGACGGCACCCCCATTCATCTCAAATCCATTAGTCATTTCTTATATGAAAACCATTGATTAGAGCGAGATATGTTGTGTCTGTTCGATAGATTGACTTCGTGAGATGAGGTTAGGAGTATTTCGCGTAGCTATAACAGCGATATCGTACATTATCTGAACTACTTTTATGTGGTATTGCTTATAAGAGATGAAGCAAAGATTTTGTATTTGATTTCATCACAATTCATTTATTGAAAGTCGAGTAATCGGTAGAATAATATGGTGACTCTATTAATGAAATGACTATTGGCACAATGAATTTAGTTAAAATCTATTAGAATAGAAATAGTAAATCAATGTTACAATATTTGTGTGTATGTATGTATAAATGTGTGTACGTCAGTATGCCTTGGTGCCTGTATATATTTATACATGTATGTATGTATGCGTTGTATCAAACCGTATATGGTGATACATTTCGATTGTGAGTGAATAAGATTGCATTACGCTCCAACATCCGGGGTTGGAGAGACCGGTAGGGCTTAACTGAGCTCTTTTTATGTTTTATTTTCATACTACCGGTCCCTATTACTAGTGTGAAGTGGAAGTTAAGTGGGGTGAACGTATCCCAATTGGGTTTCACAAGATGACAACAGGTGAACGGTGAATCGAGTCCATATTTGGCGTTTATTGTTGGTTTGTGTACAATGGATTACTGTGGAATGAGATAGAATATTGTAGAATAGGACGAAATAATAATGAATCAACCAATGGACTGATATGTATTCACCTGTACATTCATTAAACATGGTCGATATGTTTAGCATACGACAATACTACCTATGGCTCTATTAAAATGTGCTCTAGGAAAGAGAATAAAGCACTTCCTTCTTGAAAATCATCGAGTGCAGTTGTATATAGTTGATCATCCGAATCCTGAAAATTAAAAAAGAAAATTAAATTAATAGACATAAAAAGTGGCGACGAGGAGAATTTTTTTTTTTTTGATAAAGTGAGATCTTGAGCGCGATAACGTTGGTGGTAAAAATTTGGAGTGATTTTTACGGAGCGAGCGGCTAGGGTCGACGAATTAAATTATAAGACGACAACGTGTCCCGTGGAAGGGCAGCCATTGAGCTTTTATTCTTGGATGAAGCAGCGGACAAGTGAAACATTTCCTGTGGAAGCAGTTTTCGGTTGCTGAAAGGCGAAACTATTGTGTTGGCTTTGGAAGGTGTCCAATCAACGGTAGCGGTGGGACGGACATCACACGTTTCAGAGCAGAGTGGAAATTAGATACGGCTGGAGTTTTCAGCGGCCATCGTGATTTGTCGTTGGGTTAGCATCTTCGTATTCGGTAAGCCGATCGTAAGACCTTATATAAAAAAAAGCAAGCTTAAAAATATCGTGATTTAATTATAATTTACTGCACTGTGTGAAATACATTCCTTATTTTTTCTCTTTTTATCAATTACAAAAGTTGGGACAAAAGGAATAGGTTCTGTTTGAAACAACAATAAGGACAAAAGATTGTGCAAGCTGGAACAATACATTATTGTTATTTTTTTATTTGACAAGACATTTATTTGTTCTTTTTAATAAGAGTGTTCTTTTCTTCCTTAACTTAGGTAGAATATTAATAAAGGTCCCGTTTCGGACAGTGGTTGAGGAAGATAACAAAAATTTCACACGGAAGAGTTGTGTTAAAAGATTTTTTTCGGTAAAATTGCTGACAAAGGTCGGACATAGTATCTGGTAAGTCATTTATGATTATTTTATGCAAAGTGAAGCCGATTGGCATTTACCTTTGAGGCAAATCAAGTTACTGAACCGATGCAAAAATCTCATTTCATGAATTTGTGCGGACCATTTGTTTACTCTCAGCTAAAATTATTTTACACAAAATCATTGGTAAATTAAAACAAAAGCTAGATAAGACTGAGCCAGACCTGGTTCAACGCTTTCGGTTCAGTAACAGGGTTCAGCAACCTGACGAATTAGCCGAGGTTTTCGTACAGGCAATAAAATTGCAGGCAGAATTCTGCGGGTTCGGCGAGTTCAAAGACGTAGCTATTCAAGATAGAGTTCTTGCTGGGTTGCGGGACGAGAACTTAAAACAGTTGTTACTGAACGAAGAAAAGTTGACTGTAGAATCTATGGACAGATTCATAACTACGTTGTGTATGGCGAAAGATAATGCGCGCACCTTAAAAGTAAATTCGTATTTTCCTAATTTTGGGACAGTCTCTGCTGATAGTGCATATGGCCCGCCTGAAAATATAAATTTTATTAAACGACCAGTTCATGAGCGTTTGGGTGACAAAGGTTACAAACACAAACAGAACAGAGAAATGCAATATGGTAGACCCAACACAAATAGTTACAACAAAAACACACATCAAACATTTAGATACAATAATAAATACAGTCAAAACAACAATAATAACAGATTCAAACCTCACGATTATAACAGAAACAATCGATACAATGACACTCATTTTGATAACAAATTCAAACGAAATTACTCCGACATGATTTGCGATCATTGTGGGTTAAGGGGTCATATTAAGAGAAAATGCTTTAAGCTAAAAAATTTAAAAAGAGACGCTGTAAGGTTTATAGATACAGTAAAACCTGGAACTAGTGCAGAGAAAGGCCTGACTTCTCTTATGAACCGGATGACGACAGATAACAGGATGGACACGGACAGTGAGGAGGAATGGAATGAGTGGAACTCAGGTGATGCACAGTGCATGCATGTTAAGTCTTTTGATAAAATAAGTAAACCATGTATAATAAATGTGTCGATTGACAATATTATGACCCGAATGGAAGTGGACTGTGGGTTAACGGTAACTGTTATGGGTGTTAATCAATTTAAGAGTCTTTTTGATAAATCCTTAAGGAAATGTGACAAACAACTGTTAGTTGTAAATGGTTCTAAACTTGAGATTGAAGGGGAGACAAATGTCTTGGTCGCACTAAATGGTGTTGAAAATATTTTAAAACTATTGATTCTAAATACGAATCATAAATCCATGCCTTTATTTGGAAGGAATTGGATGGATATATTTTTTCCAAGATGGAGAGAAACTTTTTCAAGTAAAAATATTTTGTATGAAAATGTAAACAACACAACTATGCCAAAGGGTGAACAGTTTATTGATGAAATCAAATCTAAATTTTTGGAAGTATTTAAAAAAGATTTTTCGACACCCATCAAGGGATTTGAAGCAGATTTAATTATAAAACGGGAAATCCCAATTTTTAAAAAAGCTTTCGACGTACCCTTCAGACTAAGGGAAAAAGTTTTATTATATTTGGATAAGTTAGAAAAAGAGAATGTGATAACGCCGGTAAAGACCAGCGAATGGGCATCACCTGTGATAGTAGTTATAAAGAAAGATGACCAAATTAGACTAGTAATTGATTGCAAAGTTTCGGTAAACAAAGTTTTAATACCGAATACTTATCCCTTGCCTTCTGCTAATGATTTATTTGCTAAATTGGCAAATTGCAAGGTTTTTTGTTCACTTGACTTGCAAGGCGCATATACACAGCTAGCCTTGACAGAACGATCTAAGAAATTCATGGTGATAAATACTATTAAAGGTTTGTTTACTTACAACCGGTTACCACAGGGTGCTTCTTCTAGCGCCTCAATATTTCAACAAGTTATGGATCAAATACTGAATGGTATTACTGGAGTATATTGCTATCTAGACGACGTACTGATTGCGGGTGAAAACCTGAACGATTGTCGTAATAAACTGTATTTAGTTTTGGATAGGTTGCGAAGGCAAATATAAAAGTAAATCTAGAAAAATGCAAATTCTTTGTTTCTCAATTAAATTATTTAGGACACATAATAAGTGAAAAAGGGTTACTACCTAGTCCAGAAAAAATATCTACTATTCAAAGAGCAAAAGTGCCAAAGAATGAGAATGAGTTGAAATCCTTTTTAGGATTAATCAACTATTATAATAAGTTTGTTTCTCATATGTCTTCCAAATTGTTTTATTTTTACAATTTGTTGAGAAAAGATTTAAAATTCGTTTGGGATAAAAATTGCGAAAAAGCATTCCAAGATAGTAAGCAATCTTTGATATCAGCGAACATACTAGAGTTTTATGATCCCAGGAAAGAAATTGTGGTCGTGACCGATGCCTCAGGCTATGGTCTGGGTGGTGTTATTGCACATGTGATAGATGGCTGAGAAAAGCCAATTTACTTTACTTCTTTTACGTTAAATGACGCGCAAAAGCGATATCCAATTCTTCATTTAGAAGCCTTGGCTTTAGTTTGTACAATTAAAAAGTTTCACAAATACCTTTATGGGCAAAAGTTCATCGCTTATACTGATCACAAGCCATTGATAGGGATATTCGGCAAAGAAGGCAAAAATTCAATATTTGTAACAAGACTTCAACGATATATTCTAGAATTATCAATTTATGACTTCGAAATCCAGTACAGGCCTTCTGCAAAAATGTGTAATGCGGATTTCTGTTCGCGATTCCCATTAGAGCAGTCGGTTCCCGTAGAATTAGATCAAAATTTTATAAGATGCATAAATTTTAGCAACGATTTCCCATTTGACTTTGTTATTATTGCCAAAGAGTCAAATGACGACATTTTCTTAAAACAGATTATGACTTTTATGCCTGATGGTTGGCCGAAAAAGTTGGACTAACGCTTTTTAGACGTTTATGCCAATCAGAATGATTTGGAGATAATTGACGGATGCGTATTGTATCAAAACAGAGTGGTGATTCCACATAAAATGAAAAGCGGGATACTTAAACTTTTGCATGCCAATCAACCGGGAATGGTTAAAATGAAACAGTTGGCAAGAAAACAAGTGTACTGGTTTGGGATAAACAAAGATATTGAAAATTATGTTACAACATGCGAAGTTTGTAGTAGCATGGTAGTAGTGCCAAAGACAAAGGTTTTGTCTCATTGGACACCTACTACAAGACCTTTTAGTCGAATTCATATCGATTTTTTTCATTTTTCTCACCATACTTTTCTATTGATTGTTGATTCATTCTCAAAGTGGCTGGAGGTAGAATGGATGAAAAAAGGCACGGATTGTGCGAAGGTGGTGAAGAAATTGGTAGCGTATTTTGCGAGATTTGGATTACCAGATGTTTTAGTATCTGACGGCGGTCCTCCATTCAATTCATACTCATTTACAAACTTTTTAGAGAGGCAAGGAGTTAAGGTGTTGAAAAGTCCACCATATAACCCTTCAAGCAACGGCCAAGCCTAAAGACTTGTAAGAACAACGAAAGAAGTATTAAAAAAGTTTTTATTAGAGCCGGATTTGGCTAATGTTGATATGGAGAACCAGATTAATTTATTTTTAATGAACTATAGAAATAATATAGTGACTAGTAGCGGGCAATTCCACTCTGAAAAAGTTTTTAGTTATAAACCAAAGACGATGCTTGATTTGTTGAATCCTAAATGTCATTATAAAAATTATTTAAATTTGCCACAGTCCCCTGATGATGATGAAATAAATGATTTTCCTAAAATCAACAAGAGGTCAAATGACAGCTTGGATGATCTGATGGAAGGGGATACTGTTTGGTACAAAAATCATCATCATTATATACCTAATAGATGGGTAAAGGCAACTTTACTAAAACAATTCTCGTTAAATACATTCCAGATCTTGCTTGGAATCGTGGCCATAATGGCACACCGAAAACAAATTAGGTGCTATAAGGATCGAGACCCGGAGCCAAGACCAAACATGATGATGGGTCCAAGTTCGGAAGCTGATAGATTCGGAATATTAGAGCGAGAGGAGTCATTATATGGAGCTGGAAGCGGCTCAGAAGAAAACCTGTTCCGGGGATTCTCGGAGCATGATCTGGCGAAGGTCGGACGGAAAAGAAAAGCTTCAACGGCGAACTTGCCGGGAGGCTGTCTTCGACGCTCAAAGCGTCTTCGGAAGCAAACAGAGAATCCAGATTTTTATTATGATCGTTAATTGAGTCAAAATCATTTCGGATAGAGTCCGTTCAGAACTTTAAGTAATTGAATTTCAAAATTTTATATTTGTTTAAACTTGATTAGTTACATTTAGGATATATTAATCCTTTCAAAACTGAATATATTTAAAAAATAATTGTTATTTTTCTATTGCTTTCTGTAAATAAGTTCAAATACACTTTGTAAATATTATTATTAAGAAAACTCTTTAAAAAGGGAAGAATTGATATGTATTCACCTGTACATTCATTAAACATGGTCGATATGTTTAGCATACGACAATACTACCTACGGCTCTATTAAAATGTGCTCTAGGAAAGAGAATAAAGCACTTCCTTCTTGAAAATCATCGAGTGCAGTTGTATATAGTTGATCATCCGAATCCTGATAATTAAAAAAGAAAATTAAATTAATAGACATAAAATGGACAAACCACTGATAGCTGTCAAACGATGTTCATCCAGTTTGTGTTGTGAGGATGTATCGTTTGGGACCTGATGGGTGAGATGATGTGGGAGTGAAGTGTAAGAGTGGGTGCATGCAGGAATGGTAATAGAGGCCACCGTTTCAGCTCAGGACTAACGATCGACCATTGGAAGAGATAGAAATTGGGTAACGGTACCTCCATTCATCTCAAATCCATTAGTCATTTCATATACGAGAACCGTTGGTTATAGTGAGATCTGTTATCTCTGTTTGATGGATTAATTTCAGAAGTAACATGAATTTTTGAGCATTTTGCTTCGCTAAAACAGCAGTATTGAACCACTTCCGAACTACTGCTATGCGTTGTTGCTTCTTAGAGACGAGGCAAAGACTTTGTATTTATCACAATTCATTTATTAAAAGTCGAGTGATCGCTAAAATAACATGGTGACTCTACTAATGAGATGACTATTGGCACACTAGTTTTAGTTAGGATCTATCAGAGTAGAAATAGTAACTCAATGTTGTTATGCTTGCGTGTGGAATACATGTGGGTATGTATGCATGTGTGTATGTATGTGTTTTTGTGTGTATATACAATATACATTTTACCGTGCCTTTGAGTGCGTTGTATCAAATTGGTAGTGATGCATTTCGATTGTGGGTCAGTGTACACCAGATGCTCAAAAGTGCATGAGCGGATGGTGATACTGTCAAGGATCAACCGAAGACAACTAAATGTGAACATGCTGTAGCAATACTTATGGGACCCAAGTGTCAATATAATTTAAATAAAAATGCATGTTCTCAGTTTTTTTCCGTCAAACCATCATGGCCGGCCGTACAAAGATGTCATTAAAAAAACACTAATCCTTTTTTGTCTCTCTTTTTTCGGAAATGGATGACTGAGCATGAACAAGAAATCCGGAATAAAGAATGAGATACTCAAGAAAATTGTAAAATAATTTAATTAACACTCTTAGGAAATTTTAGATACAAAATGGAACATCGGCAAGAATAAAAACACCACTGCTTACAACTAAATTTTACATTTCAGGGAATAAAATAACATCAGCAAAAGTACGGAATGGAAATAAAATAGAAGGACAACAAAAGACACTTACGAAACACAATTGAATAGAACACTGGAATTAAAGTAAAACAGAATATAAACTATGACCAAAGGTAAGAAAACCAACATGAATAAATAATAGAAACTGTTGGGTAATAATATAATTTCCCCATATTGAAAGAGGTGTTTATATGGCGCGCATGCGCTAATTCGGCCTAATACAAATTAACGGGGAGGGCAATACGTTTTGGACAGGGCTGTAAAAAGCTGATTGGAACCCTTTCCCCACCAAAATGTAATATAAGGAAACTATAAGGATTTTGTCGTACAACTAATCCGTTTGACTGAGGATTGTGAGGGATCGATTTGCGTACTTTAACCCCCTTCTCCTGCCAATAATCACAGAATGATGAACTTTGGAATGGTGGTCCATTATCACTCTGGATTATTAGTGGTAAACCCCACCATTTAAATATCTCTTGCAAAGCCGAATTAGTAGCATCAGCATTTGTACGGTGCATTTCGACTACGAACCAGAACCTTGAGTATGTGTCGACGACCAGGAGAAATTCTCCTGGAGAAAGGAGAACCAGGAATCATGAGGAAATCTATTTGTACGATTTCCCAGAGTCCTTCTGGTAACTCGCGTGATGATAATGGTACAGGTGGATTTCTTCTTGATAGCAGTGTACATGTTTCGCAGTTGTTGACAAATTTTTCGGTTTCGGTGCTTATCTTCGGCCACCAAAACGAAATCTCGCATGATTCGTTTCATCGCTACCTGTCCAATGTGACCACTATGGGCTGATATCATTGCTTTTCGTCTTAATGGCTCAGGTAAGATTATCTTATCTCCTTTACAGTTTAATGCTCCGATACAATGTATATTTCTCTTGTGGGCCTCAAATTTCCGCAATTCGGCGGGCCATACGTTATGCTCAAGAGCATATCGTAAGTTCTCCATTTCTTCATTTTGCTCGTGCATCCGCTACATTGTCTTCTCCCTTAATTCTTTCCATGATAAAATCATATGGTTGTAGTCTCAATGCGTATCCCTCAGCTCTTGAGAATGCTCGTTTTCCGATGCGATAGTTTGAATGATAAATAAATTCATCAGCTGAAGCATCCGTACGTACAATAAAAGGTCTGCCAGTAAGGTAGAAAGCAAATCGTTTAATACCCCATACCACTGCTAACGTTTCTCTGTGCGATTGTGGATAATTTTGTTCTGAAGATGATAGTGCTTTTGATGCACACACTGTTATTCTTTGAATTCCTTGAAAATTTTCTTGCACCAACACAGCTCCCAGTCCTACAGCAGAAGCGTCAACATATAGTTCAGTTTTATCTGTATCACTGTAGTATCCCAATGTTCTTATCGCTTCTATAGCATCGGTCTGCATCGAAATAAATTCAGCTTCTTCAGCATCTGTCCAATAAAATTTTCCTGCTTTTGCTAAAGCTCTTAGATGTTCGGTTTTCGTCGCGCGATGAACGAGGAACTTATCAACAAAAGTAATCAGACCAAGGAAGCTCTTAACATTTGAACATGTCATTGGACGTTTGAAATTTCGAATTGCTTTCACTTTCTCTTGTTCAATTCGCTATCCTTCTGCCGTTAACTCAAAGCCTACAAACTTCACATTTTGGCTTTTAAAAACACATTTCGAATAATTGATTTGAACATTGTGGTCTTTGAGTCTATCTTGTACTATGACAAGGTTCCTATCATGTTCTTCCTTTGTAGCGCCAAAAATCAGAATATCGTTGAGATAGTTACATACGCCTTCACAACCAGCTAGAATGGTGCGTTCCATTACTTCCTGGAATATGTCCGAAGAATTGCATAATCCAAATGGTAGCCGTTTATACCGGAACATCCCGAAATCTGTCATAAAATTGGTCAAGTGTCTTGAACTATCGTGGAGTTCTATGTGAAAGAAAGCGCTTGATAGGTCTATTGTAGAGAACCATTTTGCATGTTCTAATTTCACAAGTATTTGATCTAAATTTGGCATTGCGTAGGGATTACGCAATATATACCTATTTGGACCACGCAAATCAACAACAAGTCTAAAGTCATTCGGTCCCTTTGGTACAACAAGCATTGATGAGCAAAACGAAATGTCCATCGTTAAACATAACACGTTCAATGATATCAACGGAAACCAATCGCTCAAGTCTTTGACTTACTACTTTCTTCATCGCAGCCGGAACGTTCATGTATATATTTCGACATGGTGGCTTTGACGTAACTGATTTTCACAGCTGGGATGTTGAATTTTGGAAATGATTCTCCGGTACTTATAAAAGCAATATTACGCCATCCGGTACTGTTATCTCTATCACTCTCGTTACTGACTAGAGGCACTTTCAATCCCAGTAGAAGGAGACTGTATCGGATGGCTGTGGATCTGCAAAGTAGTGAACGAAATTCTTTGACAAAATAAATTTTCTCGAGAAATACTGGACGATCATCTGAAACTTTCAAGATGGCTTCGAAAGTACATAAAACTTCGATATTTTTTGAGGAAGCGTAAGCCTTCAATGGACGATCAGTACCAGGTTGTATGTTGTGTAACCCTTCATTGTATTTTTCGTCCGCAACTAATATTTCAAACGTAGATGCCGTCATTGTGTTGACTTGAGCTCCGGAGTCAATGAGAAATTCACATGTCATACCAGATACGGAAACACTTATAAGACTGCTGTCTACTGGTTCACATACCACAGCCACCATTGTTTTAGCAGTTTTGTCTGTCGAATTCACAATCTGTTCAAAATAAATTTATTATTCTAATCGCTAGGAATAGTATTTATCACCTCAATTGGCCGAACAAGAACCTGCATACCCAAGTAGCAAATGTAACTTATCGAAATTTCAAGATGTTCTATAATTGTTTTAGAATTATTATTTATGTTATCTATGTTCAGAAAGATTTTTAAACATATTAAAATTGATTGTGTAATTTATCATTGTAAAGTTTTGCAATACTACCGAAAAAATCACTGTAGAACTATTTCTAGTGCGTCTATATTAACTATGCAGCAGATCACCAACTTGTCCATATTGCACTAACAGTTGTAGAAGTTCTGTAAAGAATTTCACATCGTCATGTAAAATGGAAGTAACTACACTAATTGTGCAACTAATAAACAAATTTCCAAATGGCTGTCATAATTGTATTGGACACAAAATATATCGAAATGATTATTAATCTCTTGTGGAAGAAAAATTAACAAAATTATGCTCTCCTCAAGATAAAAATTGATAAGCCGAATTAGAATCAGTGTGAGTAGTTTTCTTCATTTTTAGAAAAAAAAACAATGATATGACATCCAAAACTTACAAAAACGTTATGCAAGATTTATCTATTTGAAATAAAAACAAAACTTACAAAGATTAGAATATTATCATAAATGTTGCGGAAATACAACACTACATACGCAATGAAAACAAAACTTAATCAGAATAATTGTGTTTGGTTTTCATTTTGCTGAAATAATGAGCAGATCTGACATCACTTTTGAACGAAAAGTTAAGTTCATCAAAGTTACTCTCATGATACTGTTTGAGCAACTTGTTTGTACAACTCCAACACATGGGCTTGCCAAAATAATACCTACAGTGCGTATCAAATGTCGGGCCCGTTAAGATGAATCTTTATACTGTATTGTTACAAAATTCAACTAGTTTGTTAAAAATAAAAATAAAACGTATAATATTTCTCTCTGAAATATTCTCATGTTAATATATCCCGTTATTTAGATAATATAAATCATTACGTTGCGTGAACCATTTTCTATTCAACTCACTGTTACTATCGATGCCATATTGGAAAAGATGGAAGAAAAATTCATTTCGAGATTTTTCAGGTTCAATAAAGCATTAGTTTGATCAAAACCGTTTGAAAATTTTAAGTATGCTTGAGTATATGTATTTTAAACATCAAACATGATTCTCTTTTAAAATAATAGATTGTTATTTTCACAGAAGTTTGTGTACAATCATCAAAACACGTTAATTCAAAGGCGCTTGAAAATTTCATGCGTACGAATACACGTTTCACCATAAAAAAGCAGTTCGTTGTCGATCTTTTATTTACAAAAACACGAAAGATCAATTCTGCAACATGTAGCATTATCATTTTTCATGTGCAGGTTATTTTACAAGATCCATGTTTGTGTTAAGTACAGTTGTATTGAAAATCAAATGTGAAACTTATTCATTAGAAATTAGGTCCGGCGAACGACCAAAATTAGGTTAAAGCCGGGTTAAATAAACGATATAAAAAAAAAGAAATTAGGTTTGTTATGTTTTTGTAAACGTCATTCCATTTCTTGTTTACATTAGGTAGTAGTTTTCACGAGTTTCACAATTGGTTTTTCGCTGATTTTATTACTGCTTTTGTGATGGGATCGACGCATGAGTTTTGCATCAGTTGCACAATCATTGTGTATAAATGTTCGTAATAATAATAATAATAATAATAATAATAATAATAATAATAATAATAATAATAATAATAATAATAATAATAATAATAATAATAATAATAATAATAATAATTATTATTATTATTATTATTATTATTATTATTATTATTATTATTATTATTATTATTATTATTATTATTATTATTTTATTATTATTATTATTATTATTATTATTATTATTATTGACGTCACTACACCACCGGCACGGTATAACTGCACTACCTGATGTTATAATTTCATATTTTTTTAAAATAAATTTAAACTCATTGATATTCCTTTATTCTTTCGGTCGCTCTTATCATAGAATAGCTAAAATTTTGATCAACTGCAGCACCGTTTCGATTTCTTCATAGCATTTCGGTGTTGTACATATGTACATGGCGATTTGAAAATTTTGACACTCCTCGCCCTATAACTGGGGAACCGAGAGTCGGAACCGGATGAAATTTCACAGTAGCTTTTAAGATAATATGAGCTTTAATTTAAATCAAGACATATGAAAATTGGTTCATACATCACAGAGAAATCGAAGTGAGTTCTTTTTTTTTGAGTTTTCTTTACCATGTTCATGTTCGGTGCTTCCGGAGCAGGAAATGGGGGAGCCAGTAGTGCCGAATTAAGTTTTTATGCCCACAAAATAACAAGATTTGCATAGTAAAAGAATTTATCAGACAGTTTTATGGGATTTGTACCTGGTTTTGACCATCGTTTGTGAAAAAATACTAATGAAATTGGTAATTTTCCACACTTTAGTTCCGGAATCAAAAGTCGTATCCGTATAAAATGTTTTAGAAATTTTTTGAAAACTTCTAAACCTTCCATTTCAATCGTAGTTTGTGAAAATCGGTTGAATCGTTTCAGAGAAAAATGAGTGCACATTTTTTCTCTAATTTTCACACATTACAATGCAACTCCGGAACCGAAAATTGGATCCTAATGAAATTGTCCAGCCAGCGACTGGAGAAGACTAATGTTAGATGGACAGAGAAGATGTGTGGTATCGGTCGGGTGACGGCTAGGGTGTAGACCACGTTCGATGTTCTTTCTACCATGTCTGATTGCATGTTAGTGTCTAATAACAAGGTTCAGGATGGCGAAATGGCAGCGCGTATCAGAGATGCCATTTATACAGATTTATCTGTATTATACAGATTTTTACATGCGCATGCAGATTTAACACAGAGCACAGATTTTATAGAGATTTCCCAAATTTAATACAGATTTATACCTATCTATTAGTGTTTGATTGCCCATATTAAAATGAATTTTTTTTCATGCAGCTATTTAATGATGAACGCTGAAATACATTTATATTATAATTTGAAACCAATTTGAACTGATGTTCAGGGAAGTCATGGCATCATGAAACTTTATTGTCAGACTGAGAAGTTGTATGACTTGACTTGACGTTGCGTATTGGGCAGTCACAACAACAGTTCCAGTGGAAACGTTTAAAGTGTCTGTTAAAAACATCCGTAAAAGGCACACCGAGAATTAGGTATATAAGCAATCTTCAGTAACATTATTTTTTATCTTTGGGCCCCTCCCGAAACGAAATCCTGGGTACGGGCCTGGTATTGGGCGTTTGAGTTACATGTTTAAATTTCAAGTCAATGACTTACGATATAAAGAAATGCTCATTGAATCTGCCATTCTATAACAATAATCTGTAGGAATAACATCTTTTAACATCATTTTATTGCAGAAATCTCATTTCATTAGTGAATACAGATAATTACAGATTTTTTATACAAAGCAATACAGATTTTCTATGAAAATATCTGGCATCTCTGGCGCGTATGCACAGAATGCATAAAAACTCTGGTTCGAGTCCTGACTATGAGCTTATCTTTTTCCAACAAATCATCATTTCTATTAGTTTTTCATTAATTTGGCTTCTCCAATATATGTTTTCACTCAGTCATTGCAAAAGACTGAACTTAGTTATGGCGGCTTTACGTCAACCAAACTAAAATTAATAAACCGTTAAAAATGATTTATTTGATTATGACCTCCGGATATTTTGTCAAACAAGTAATGAAGTGTTTTATTCTCCCCAAAGAGAGGAAGTAAAATGGTATGATTTTCAGCGTCTGAAAAAAATCGATATATATACATGTTCACATGTTCACATTCCTTATATTTGGTAGTGGTTATCGTTACGGCGTCAAATTCTGCTAAAATAACAATAAGAACACCTCCCTTCGTTTTTTATCAGATATATGGAATTTACTTTACAATTGTTACTGTTAACGCTTTCATCCCAACTAGTTTCGGTTGCTAGATTAATTCCATACGAATACCCTAAAATATTTTTATGGATTTCATTAATCTTAAGAGCGCACAACCGATATTTGCCTTGCTCATATAGAAAGGCTATGCAATCACTGTGAAAAGCGGCTTTTCAACCGAGGCCCAAAGGGCTGAATGTCATATATCATTCGATTCAGCTCGACGAACTGAGCAAATATCTCTTTGTGTGTGTGTGTGTGTGTGTGTGTGTGTGTGTGTGTGTGTGTGTGTGTGTGTGTGTATGTGTGTGTATGTGTATGTGTGTATGTATGTAACAAAAAATACACACTTTTCTCGGAATTTCTAAACTACTTCGGATCGTCATTTAAAATGACAACATGTACCGCACCGAAAGAAGAAGAAAAAACACAAAACAAACGATGCGTGCTTTGTTCTATTTCGTACACGCTATGAAGAAATCGAAACGGTTACGGATGCCTGCTACTAGTGTGTGATATTGGTAAAAGACGGTGCTGCGGTTGATAGAATTATTGCTATTTTATGATCAACTACGGCCGAAAGAATAAACGAATGTCAATGAATTCAAATTTATTTGAAAAAATATGATATGTAGTGCAGTAATACCATGCCGGTGGTGTAATGATGTCAATAATAATAATAAAAGTAAAAATCCTACTACATGTTCTATGCTGCTTATTTAAGGTGTTTAGCTTGACTTACATATGCAGAAGTAACAGAAACGCAGGTTCACTTCGTTTTTTAGATTTCGTTTAATTGATTCAATCGAAATAGAGCATGAGATAGTAAGTCTAGGTTTAACTAGGTTCAAGACTGTTCCAATTTTTAGGTCATATTTGCTGCTGCAAACAAACCTACTTCGGCTATTTCGGTCATCTGAATGCGGTTTCGGAAGAATTGGAAATGGTGATTAAAAACTGTAAAAAGGATCTCACTCACTTTTCTTCAAGATGGCCAAATCGATTTTTACAAACTTATATGTTCAAAGGAAAAGTCTTACAGTTGCATATGGAATTTCTAAATTTGTTGTGGACCCGACTTCCAGTTCCTGAACTACAGGGTAAACAGTATTTGTAGAGTTTTGTCGTGAATACGACTTACTTTACTATGGGGTGCCTTTTAAAAATTAGCCATATGGAAGAATGGGCAGAACTTAATCGTGTATATCTCGACTTGTATTAATGGTAGCAACATAATTCTTTCACCATTTCATCAAAAATATGATCAGGAATTTAGGATAATATTTTGAACAATGTGAGATAACTACAAACAACTCAAAAATTAAGTTTTCTCAAAATTTGAAAATAATGCGGAAAACTCTTTACTTTCGCTTGGGTTTTTCGCGCAAGGACGACGATTTTGAGGTAGTCAGGCACATATCTTCAACTGAATGCGTATAAAAGGGAAACCGTGGTCGAAAATCGATCATTTCTTTTCGTGCGTTCGGTGGAAGCAGACGTCGTGGGAGTTGAACCATCAACCAGCAGCGACGGAGAGTGCACCTTTTGCGTGGTTAAAACCTCAAACGCTCAGGTCGCAACTCTCATTCGCTTGCTGGCCATCAAGGCAAGAAGATTGCCATCGTGAGAGTTAAACCATCAACCAGCTGCGACGGAGAGTGCACCTTTTGCGTGGTTAAAACCTCAAACGCTCAGGTAGCAACTCTCATTCGCTTGTTGGCCATCAAGGCGAGAAGACTGCCACCGCGAGAGTTAAACCATCAACCAGCAGCGACGGAGAGTGCACCTTTTGCGTGGTTAAAACCTCAAACGCTCAGGTAGCAACTATAATTCGCTTGCTGGCCATCAAGGCGAGAAGACTTCCATTGCGAGAGTTAAACCATCAACCAGCAGCGACGGAGAGTGCACCTTTTGCGTGGTTAAAACCTCAAACGCTCAGGTAGCAACTCTCATTTGCTTTTCGGTAGTCGTAACGAGAAGTTCAAATTTCAGATATTAGTTCCGCAATATAGGTTTAGTATTCAGAGCCTGCGTGCTGAAACTGTATTCCGGAACTAATTTCAGTTTCGAAATTGCAGTTCTAGAATTCAAACTGGATTCTGAGTCTGTTATTGGTTCTAAATTTAGTTCTTGAACTCAGGGTCCAGTTCTTTATTCCAGACTTCTTCTATTCGGTTCTTTTTAGAACCATGATAATACTCGTAAAGAATTATGCGGAAATTTACTTTACTGTACTCTATACAACTCATTCTGGTAGTCATGGCGGTCTTCAAGTTTCAGAGCTTAGTTCCGGAATATGGGTTTAGAATTCAGAGTCTGCGTGCTGAACTAACTCAACTCGTCACTCTTCATCACGAACGCTTTCATAAAAAGTTCTTTTCAGAGCCACCATTTTTTATTATAATGAACTATACTGCTTATTTCATAATATTTAATCGCGTTTCAGAATGTTTAATGTAACTAATATGTAATTTAGTCTAGGCGCATCGTTTAAATTTCTAGTAATGAAAGAGGGGAAAGTTGCACAATTCAAACAATAGATCAATTACCAATTCGAATTCGGAAGCATAAATAAAGCGTGTCATATTCGTATTCACGACATCCAGTTATGTCTCTGACATTACACACCCGTACTTTTTTAGATTAAGTCCAAACAATCTTTCCTATTTCTATTCAATGAACAGTTGTTTTTGCGAATTCCACAGTAATATCTTTGATGTAAAGAGTAATATGAGAAAGACATCATTACACCACTAGGTGGATTAAAACAGTTTTTTTCAAGATTTAAATTAAAGGCCTTGTATTCTCATAGGTTGAAATGAAATTTTATCTGGATCCGTATCCCGGTTCGAGAGTTATGGGGTAAAATGCGCAAAATGAACTAAAAACGTGCAATCGATTTTCTCAAAAACCGCCCATCCATTCTTCACAGGCGTAGGTTTTAATGAAAGATCTTACAACCCTGTATAATTTTATCAAATTTCCTCCGGATACGAGTTTCGGTTCCGAAATAACACATTATTAAGTATAAATTTTTTTAGGGATGTATTCTTATACATGACCCGGAAAGTTCAATTAAATACATTCAAATAGTCGTGTAGTTCTTGAATTTAATAGATTTGGTTAGTTGATGACCAAATACACTGATTTTTGGTACACCGGATCTTCGTTCCAGATTCCGTAGGTATCGGAAAAAAAGTGATCGTGTACTCCAAACCGGAAATCACATCAATTTCTTAGAAACGGCTTAACCAGTTTTCTTAATCTTAGATTCGAATTAAAAGCCTCTTGGTTTCATAGTCTGTTTTTGAATATTATTCAGATCGAACTTTTGGTTCGGGAGCAATAGGGTAAAATGTGCAAAAATATGATAAAAGTTCACTCGTATTTCGGTCAACCGATTTTGTCGTGAATTAGCATGGGGCTCCATTTCAAGATTTACCCTCTGAGAGAGTGTTAAATATTCGATCGTGAATATCTCTTGTTGTATATAACGTATGAACATCATTTTTGCCTTTCTAATATAAAAAGATAACCAATCATTGTGAAAACCGATTTTCGAACCTGAGGCCCGTAGGGCCTAGTGTCATATACTATTTGACTCATTTCGTCGTGTAGCAAAGTGTCTGTTTATGTAACCGATTTTTAAAAGCTTTGATCTAACTGAAAGGTCTTATGATCCCATACAAAATTTTTGAATTTTGCTTTGGTAGGACTTGCGGTTCCGGAGATATGGGCAAAAATGTGCAAAAAATGAAAATATGTTTACTAATTTTTCTCAAAGATGGCGTGGCTGAATTTTACAAACTTAGATTTAAATTAAAGGTGTAATGATCATATACAAAACTTTTTAATTTCATCTGGATCCGAATTCTGGTTTCGGAATTATAGGGTAAAGTGTGTTAAAAGTTTTATACCATCACTTAAATGAGCGAAACAAGCACTTGAAAATTTTTTTAAACTATCCTCATAATTACTTCATTCGATAGTCATTATCAGCAGAAAACCCTTTTTTAATCCACCAAGTGGTGCAGTGATGGCTTTCTCATGTTACTTATGTTTTTTATCACTAGAAGATTCTGTCAAGAATTTCTTTTTCAAACTTGAAAAAAAAACATAAAATTTCTTTGGTGTGAGCTACCATCACCTTTTCAATTTGTAAACAGTTATGTCAAGTTAATATAGATTAACAATTGGCAATCTTTTCGGATTGGTGCAAATTGAATCACATGACCGTTAATCCAGAAAAATGTTTGATCATAACGTTTACGAGAAAAAAAGTGCCTTTGAAATTCGAATACTTTATTGAGCGATTCATGATTGGGAGATCGACGTGCATCAAGGACCTCGGCGTTTTTCTTGACGAGCAGTTAACATTCAGGCAACACACCAACTACATTGTGGCTAAAGCTTCTCGCTGTTTTGGATTCGTGATGAGAATGGCTAAGCATTTTACGGATGTTTACTGCTTGAAATCCCTATACTGTTCACTCGTTCGCTCTACTCTGGAATATTGTTCAGCTGTTTGGAACCCTCACTACCTCAATGACGTTAATAGAATCGAGTCGATTCAACGTAGATTCGTTCGATTCGCTCTTCGCCGTTTACCTTGGACCAATCCTCATCAACTACCGAGCTATGAAAGTCGCGGATTGCTAATCGGTCTAGACACACTGCAAGTAAGACGGGAGCTATCGCGTGCTTTAATGATAGCAGACGTTTTGAATGATAGAATCGACTGCCCCACTTTGCTCCGTGAAATATACATCAATGTTCGTCCTCGAGCTCTCCGCAATAACGCTTTTCTTCGACTTCCTTTACACCGCACTAACTACGGGATAAACGGTGCGATTATCGGCTTACAACGGTCGTTCAATCGAGTGTCATCTGAGTTCGACTTCAATCTTTCACGGCATAAAACAAGGACCAAATTCTTACATAGTATTAGAATTAATCATTAGGACCACATCGTGTCTGTTGATTTTACAATAAATAAATAAATAAATAAATAAATGTGGCAACCCTGCACGCTATACAAAATTGAACAAAGCACGCTGTGCTAGACGGGTGCGTTTTCTTCTTTTTTCCGTGACAGCACGTACCGATTTTACATCATTTTGTGACAGTTTGAAAGTTTGTAACGAGTACACATTAGAATATATATTTTTGTAAATAATAGTTAGTATGTTAATGATTTTTAATAATAATATATATAGATTCTTGTATTAAAATTTAATATAATATCAGAAATATACGAAATGATATTCAAAGAGGTTCACAAAATCGAATCACCCCGTTAAGATGAAAAAGCTCTAAGTAAGAGATTTCCATAAGACACAGCAGCTGGTTTCCCACCGTTCTTAGTACGCGCCAATTGCTTTCTGCTATGCCTAGCGTCGCAGCCGATGGGGTGTTTGTTTGGGTTACCGAAAGAGGCCGTCGACCTTTACAAAGTTCATGACCGCGTTAATCTTTCGGGAGAATGCTCTGTTTCGCTCTGATGACTGGTCTGGCGGTGGGTTGATTTGATTGGGGTCGTTCGCAGAAACGAGATGCGATCATGCGACTGGGGAAGTTCGGGATGATCAATGAAAATTCGGAACTGTCGCTATTATCCACTTCGTGGAAAATACGTCAGATCCGCTAACGAAGATGTACAAACTGCGGTTATTCTGAGGATTCTCAAAGCCCAATAAACCACTTTGAACTTATTAGTGCAAGAGGTAAGAGTGGTTCGATTTTAATTCGCGCCGTGTTTTGTTAAGTTTGGTAAATTTAAATGTAACTTGAAATTCTTCATCAAAATGTAGATTTGTTCCTTTCTCAAACAGAAAACAAACTCAGTTAGATTTCCTATCGTTTAATTTGGCGGTTCGAGTGTGTGTTGAAACCAAGAAATCAAGGTAAACTCACAAATGTTGACACTACCAAGGTGCATGTGCTTATGCGTTTTCCGTGCAATGGCAATTTCTTTGACAGGTTTGTGGCTACCGTCAAAGTACCCGACACATCACACTCGTACATTAGAGACCGCTCTTGACCGCACGATCTGTCTCAAGGTTTGGTCCCGGCGATACACTTTTCAGGATTAGTAGGCAACCATCATCGCAGTTATCAACGCTGTTAAGTTTTCTGGTGACGATCGGAAAGCTCGACGGCAGTATCCCGTCGTCGTAAGTCCACAAATCGGCGGGGAGACCAGCGTCGCCCATTCAGCTCGATCGAGGGAAACGCTCTCGTCGTAGCATCGCGTCGCATCGTCAGCATTATCATCGTCATCATTATCATCGTCATCATCAGCAGCAGCAGTAGGAATCGCCGTCTCCCGCCAACACGTAAATCCTACGTCGTGAGTATAATATATATTTGTTGTGAAGTCCATGCGCATGAGGTCATTATTGACGGCCGTACCCTACTCTGGACTTGAAAACCTTCATCAATCTGAAAATTGGAGAACTACATCAAATCACAAAAAAAAGGTTTTTACAAAACAACAATATCCAACATTTATTGGCCTCTATCTGTTTTCCCGATCGTGTTCTATGTTCACTCTCTATTCTGCGCTAGCTAGCAATTTTCATTCTCTCACCTTTCCCTCATCTATCCTAACTGGCGATTTATTTATTGTCTGCGGTGTGTGCTTTCGGTGTTCGTTGTTCACCTCACTCGTGTGCCTCTTATCTCCATTGTGCAAAATCACTTGGCAATTTCTTTAATTATTATATATCGATATGCAAATTAGACGGTAGGGTAAGGCCGTCAATAGTGACCCCATGCGCATGGACTTCACAACAAATATATATTATACTCACGACGTAGGATTTACGTGTTGGCGGGAGACGGAGATTCCTACTGCTGCTGCTGCTGATGATGACAATGATAATGCTGGCGATGCGAAGCGATGCTACGACGAGTGCGTTTTCCTCAATCAAGTTGAACGGGCGACGCTGGTCTCCCCGCCGATTTGTGGACTTACGACGACGGGATACTGCCGTCGAGTTTTTCGATCGTCACCAGAAAACTTAACAGCGTTGATAACTGCGATGATGGTTGTCTACTAACCCTGCCAAGGCGCAAGCTTGACGGATGCTGCCTTCTTCCGGCCCAGTGTATCGCCGGGACCAAACCTTGAGACAGATCGTGGGGTCAAGAGCGGTCTCTAATGTACGATTGTGATGTGTCGGATACTTTGACGGTAGCCACAAACCTGTCAAAGAAATTGCCATTGCACAGAAAACGCATAAGCACGTGCACCTTGGTAGTGTCAACATTTGTGAGTTTACCTTGATTTCTTGGTTTCAACAAACACGCGAACCCCCAAATTAAACGATAGGGAATCTAACTGAGTTTCTATTCTGTTTGAGAAAGGAACAAGTCTACATTTTGATGAAGAATTTCAAGTTGAATTTAAATTTACTAAACTTAACACAACACGGCGCGAATTAAAATTGAACCACTCTTGCCTCTTCCACTGATAAGTTCAAAGTGGTTTATTGGACTTTGAGAATCCTCAGAATAACCGCAGTTTGTACATCTTCGTTAGCGGATCTGACGTATTTTCCAAAAAGTGGATAATAGCGACAGTTCCGAATTTGCATTGATCATCCCGAACTTCCCCAGTCGCATGATCGCATCTCGTTTCTGTGAACGACTCCAATCAAATCAACCCACCGCCAGACCAGTCATCAGAGCGAAACAGAGCATTCTCCCGAAAGATTAACGCGGTCATGAACTTTGTAAAGGTCGACGGCCTCTTTCGGTAACCCAAACAAACACCCCATCGGCTGCGACGCTAAGCAAAGCAGAAAGCAATTGGCGCATACTAAGAACGGCGGGAAATCAGCTGCTGTGTCTTATGCAAATCTCTTACTTAGAGTTTTTTCATCTTAACGGGGTGATTCGATTTTGTGAACCTCTTTTAATATCGTTTCGTATATTTATTATATTATATCAAATTTTAATACAAGAATCTATAAATATTGTTAGTAAAAATCATTAACCTACTAACTATTATTTACAAAAATATATATTCTAACTCTGTACTCGTTACAAATTTTGATACTCATTACCCTATAATTTCGGAACCAGAAGTCGGATCTAGATGAAATTGCACAGTGTTTTTAAAGACACTGAGAACTTTAATTTGAATCATGAATTGTAGTAGTTAGAAAGTAGATTTATATATCCACCAACTAACAAGATCTGCCAACTAGATGAATCTACCAGTAAAGTTATGGATATGTGCACCTCGTATCGCCATCGCTTGTGAAAAAATACTCACGAAATTGAAAATTTTTACTAATCAAACTGTAATACCGAAACCGGAAGTCGGATCTGAATCAACTTTCCGGAGACTTTTCAAAGAATTTGTAGGCCTTTTGATTTGTCACATATATACATACATACATACATACATACATACATACATACATACATACATACATACATACATACATACATTCATACATACATACATACATACACTCGAGAAGAGGTGGAGGTTCTCGCCATGGAGGCAGTAGACGTCGTTGAAAATTTGATGCGGGAAAAGAAGCTAGTGCTGGCACATGAAAAGACTGAAATGGTCATCATCAGCACCCGAAAGGCGGTGCAGCATGCGAGCATCTCGGTCGGTGAGTGCATCATCAATTCGAAGCGTGAGGTCAAGCATCTGGGCGCGATACTGGACGATCGACTGAACTTTAACAGTCACGTTGACTACATATGCAAGAAGGCAACGAAGGTGATATTGGCGTTATCTCGGATTATGCCCAATAATTCCGCGATTGTCAGTAGCAAGAGGAGGTTAATGGCGAGCGTGTTATCATCGATCGTACGATACGCAGCTCCTGCGTGGTCGATGGCATTGACAACAGCAAGGAACCGAGCCCAGTTGAACCGCACTTTCACACTGATGGCAATGCGCGTGGCAAGTTCGTACCGAACAATATCGTCAGACGCTGTGCACGTGATAGCCGGAATGATCCCCATCTATCTGCTACTGGATGAGGATAGCTTATGCTACAGGAATCGAGGCACAGGACGAGCCCGGAACAGAGAGAGAGCCAACACGCTCACTAAATGGCAACAGCAGTGAGACAAGGCGGGGAAGGGAAGGTGGACGCATCGATTAATTCCTAACCTGTCGGTTTGGACAACTCGAGTGCACGGCGAGGTAAATTTCCAACTGACGCAATTCCTGTCTGGACATGTAATATTTGCACAGATTTGGCCACGCAAGGTCGCCGTTGTGTGTTGAGTGCCAGGACACAGAAGAAACGCCGGAGCACGTAATATTCAGTTGCCCACGGTTTATCCAACCGCGTAGCGAAATGACTGCCATCGTTGGCGCCGAGTTCAGCGTGGAGAACATCGTTCAAAGGATGTGCAGTGACGAAGGAAAATGGTACGCGGTGAACCGGACAGTTGTTCAGATTATGTCCACACTGCAGAGGAGTTGGCGAGAAGAGCAGCGTCAAATGACCTAGGTCCAAAGACGAAGAATGCCGGACTGTTTTCGGCACCCTAAGAATTCCAACTGGAATTGCCGAACCGACCTCGGCACTCTCTCGTGTGTCCCGTGTGATGCAACAGGGGACTCGGTGTCGGGAGAGCCTCTTTCGCCGAAGAACTCTCCGTCGGTGTAGTCTAGATCTTTCATCGGGGATTAGACGAGTAGATCGTGGCGTAGCACCGTTAAGATAGTCGGGGCACCAGTGAACTGAAAGTCATCCTCCAACCGGCATCATTGGATCGACCCAGGCATCCTTACGGTCGGACCGTGGACGGGTATCGAAAACGTCAGTTTCGAGAGAACTTCCATCGTCGGGGAACTCCCTGTCGGTGTAGGCCAGATCCATCACCGTGGACTAGTCGAGTAGACGCCACAACACCGATTCGAGTCGTCGGGGCAACAGCGAACCGGACGCCATGCTCCAACCGGAATCGCAGAGCAGACCTCGGCACTCCTTCGGGTGTCCCGCGTGGCGTAAAAGGGGAAACTCTCAGTCGGTGTAGGCTAGATCCATCGTCGGGGATCAGTCGAGTAGTGTGGCGTGACGTAGCGGCATTGGGTCGTCGAGGCGCTAAAGGTGGATCGAGATGGATAAAGAGAGAAGATCAGTAGCTCATTTTCTCCCAAACGAAGAAGTGCATGAGCACAGCCTCCCCCGAAGTATTGAGCTTAGCTTAGTTCCGGGGGGATCAAGGCAAGATGTCCAAGGTGTTTTAGTGGGTAAGGTTCAGCCAGTCCCACTCGCTGGTTCACAATAGCGGTAGCTAGACAACTACTGAGCGCGTGAACTGGGAAGGTACATAAGTAGGTATTTCACCTTGTAAAAAAAAAGAAAAAAAAACATACATACATACATACATACATACATACATACATACATACATACATACATACATACATACATACATACATACATACATACATACATACATACATACATACATACATACATACATACATACATACATACATATATACATACATACATACATACATACATACATACATACATACATACATACATACATACATACATACATACATACATATTTACATACATACATACAGGGCAGCAGGGACTAGTCCAAGGGCTTAACGACCCCTCCCCATGGCCACTGCGAGTTAGGGGACCTGCCTAGGATGTGGTGGGGTTCGGCAGTGGGCTCTGTTGAACTTCTATAAGAAGCTGCATGTGTCCGCAAGTAGGCCCTAGCAAAGCGACCGTGTACCGCTCAAAGCACACAAGCCCAGCAGGAGTGCCAACCGGCGCATCAGGTTCGATACCAGTAAGACCCTGATAATTATATACTGGCCACGGCGAACAACAACGGACATGATGCGGATAACGGATCGGATGACGATGATGGGCTGACATTCGTGCTGTTCTGTTCCCTGAGTAAGGAAGGGTGATACCGACTTGAAACGGCGAGCGGGCCAACAGTACGTCTGCCTCCGTCCCGTTAAAACCTTGGCAGGCCTCCGGGTACGTTCAATACTCGCACCAATTAAGGTGAGTAGTAGGCCCAGTTGAGAGCACTCCTGGCTTACGCTGATCCGGCTCTGGACACGAACCCTATGAAGGTATGTGTTCAACCCTCGCTAGGCCTCCCTGCTCGCAAAGATAACCTTGGGATCATAAGCGACTACTACAACGAGTGGAGATAGCGGCCCGAAGATGGGACCCTAAAGAATGGAAGTAATCGAAATCGAAGTTGAGAAAGAAGTGACAAATCCGTTTGCCAAGAGTGGCTTGGTGAGGACACCGCCGCCGCAAACCCAGCAGGTGCAAAAGCAGCACACGAACGAACAGCAGGCTCAGCAACAGTATAGCGCGTGGACGAAACCACCACAACCACCGAGGGTAGCGGCAGCGAAAAATTTGGTGGACGAGCTGCACGAGTATGTGGATAAGAGAAGTAACGTGCACAAAGACATCAAGGCGTTGGTGATTAAGCTCCAAGGCGCTCTTGGTTCAGCTGTAAAGGAGTGGAAAAACGTAGTGCAGAGAGCAGAAGCTTGGGAGAAGGAGTTGTTGGGGGCGAAAACTGCCTTAGAGGCACGTCGCGCAGCGCAAATGCAAAGGGCAGAAGCCGACACAGTTACGTGGGAGGTCAACACGGCGTGTAATGTCCCCCCTGGGGTGCAGTCCACGCCCTTCTTCACACCAAAGAGGCCAAGGGCATCACCTGGAGATGTTAGACCAGGTGGTCCCAAGAGACACAAGGATGCCCGTGTCACTGGAGCTAAACTACCACCAGAAGCAACCGACGCGGTAAACAGCCGCACTGAATGGCAGGTCGTCGGCAAAAAAAGGAGAAAGCGAACAAGAAAAACCCGCCCAAAAAACTTAAGGTCGTCAGGATGAGGAATAAGAGCGAGGCTCTCATCGTCAAAACGAGCGACGACTCCTACGCCGAAGTTTTACGCGCTATGCGGATGAACCCGGATCTTAAGGAGCTAGGGGAAGACGTGCAAAAGGTCAGGCGCACTCGTAATGGTGAGATGCTCCTCGAGTTGAAAAGAAACCCCAAAGCAGGCAGCATCTCGTACAAGGAGCTTACCGAGGAAGCTCTCGGAAACAAGGTGGAAGTAAGAGCCTTGTGCCCGGAGGCGACTCTCCGGTGTAAAGATCTGGACGAGATTACCACGGAGGAGGATGTAAAATTAGCCCTGAAGGAGCAATGCGAGCTAGGAGAGGTCCAGATGACCATCCGTATCAGGAATGGACCTGACGGCACCAAGGTAGTCACAATTAATCTGCCAGTAGATGCAGCTAATAAAGCGTTGAAAGTGGAGAAAATATGTGTGGGCTGGTCTGTGTGCCCACTGAGCGTTTCCCAGCTACCGTACGTGGGCTTCAAGTGTCTGGGTTTTGGTCACTTCGCACGGAACTGTCAAGGGCCGGATAGGAGCAAACTATGCAGAAGGTGTGGCGAGGAAGGTCACAAGGCAAAGGATTGCACGAAGCCTCCGAAATGCCTAATTTGCGCTGCCACGGGGGATAACAAACATCCTACAGGCGGTAGCAGATGCCCAGCCTTCAAACGAGCGAGTGCAACGAAGTCCCAGTGGAGGTAGTGCCAATGACGGTACCACCACCACCTACCGTAAGGATGGTCGAGAGTCCATCATAGACATCACTTTCTGCAGCCCGGGAATGATAAGGAGCATGGACTGGAGAGTGTGCGAAGAATACACCCACAGCGATCACCAAGCGATCCGGTATTGTGTTGGACGCGACTCGCAGGTGGAATCAAGCAGAACGCAGTTTGGTGAGCGAAAGTGGAAAACAGCGAACTTTAACAAGGACGTATTTGTAGAAGCACTTAGGCTCGAGCGAAACACAATAAACCTCAGCGCGGAAGAGCTGACTGCAACACTATCACGTGCGTGTGATGCAACCATGCCTAGAATGAGAAAATCCAGAAATGGGCGACGTCCGGCGTACTGGTGGAATTCGACGATCGCTGACCTGCGTGCACGTTGTTTCCATGCCAGGAGAAGGATGCAGAGAGCTAGAAACAACGACGAAAGGGAGGAAAAAAGGTTGTCCTATAGAATAGCAAGAGCCGTACTCAACAAGGCAATCAGGCTCAGCAAGAAAGAGTGTTTAGAAGAGCTGAACAACAACGCCAACGAGAATCCGTGGGGTAATGCCTATAAAATGGCCATGGCAAAGATGAAAGGTCCAGCAGTTCCACCGGATAGGTGCCCGGAAAGGATGAAAACTATCATCGAGACCCTGTTCCCGAAGCATGAGCCTACGATCTGGCCGCCAGTACTGTACGACGTACAGGATGTCCGCGGCGACGAAATCCGAGTATCAAACGAGGAGCTGCTTGCGGTAGCGAAAGCCTTACCGGTGAAGAAGGCTCCAGGTCCGGACGGGGTTCCAAATGTGGCCCTTAAAGCTGCGATTCTGGAGAATCCAGACATGTTCAGGACTACATTCCAAAAATGCATGGAGGGAGGTAGTTTCCCTGACATCTGGAAGCGGCAGAAGATGGTGCTGCTGCCAAAGCCAGGCAAACCATCCGGCGATCCGTCAGCATATAGGCCTATATGCTTGCTGGACACAGTCGGAAAACTGCTGGAGAGAGTGATCCTTAACAGGCTCACGAAGTACACTGAGAGCGAGAACGGTCTGTCGAACATGCAATTCGGATTCCGGAAAGGCAGGTCCACTGTAGAAGCCATACGAGTGGTCATGGAAACCATGGAAAAGGCCCAGAAGCAGCAGAAAAGGGGAAACCGCTACTGTGCGGTGGTCACATTGGACGTGAAAAACGCTTTCAACAGTGCCAGCTGGGTAGCAATAGCCGACTCTCTGCACAGGTTGAGGATACCAGAGTACCTATGTCAGATTCTGAAAAGTTATTTTCAGAACCGCACGCTGATATACGAGACAGACGCCGGATACAAAAATATGTGTCACGGCTGGCGTTCCACAGGGATCCATCCTGGGTCCCACGTTGTGGAACATTATGTACGATGAAGTGCTGAAGCCTAGCTCCCAGAGGAGTTAGGATTGTCGGCTTTGCGGATGATGTGGCGCTCCTAGTAATCGGCGAGTCTCGAGAAGAGGTGGAGGTTCTCGCCATGGAGGCAGTAGACGTCGTTGAGAATTGGATGCGGGAAAAGAAGCTAGTGCTGGCACATGAAAAGACTGAAATGGTCATCATCAGCAACCGAAAGGCGGTGCAACATGCGAGCATCTCGGTCGGTGAGTGCATCATCAATTCGAAACGTGAGGTCAAGCATCTGGGCGCGATACTGGACGATCGACTGAACTTTAACAGTAACGTTGACTACATATGCAAGAAAGCAATGAAGGTGATGTTGGCGTTATCTCGGATTATGCCCAATAATTCCGCGATTGTCAGTAGCAAGAGGAGGTTACTGGCGAGCGTGTCATCATCGATCGTACGATACGCAGCTCCAGTGTGGTCGATGGCATTGACAACAGCAAGGAACCGAGCCCAGTTGAACCGCACTTTCAGACTGATGGCAATGCGCGTGACAAGTTCGTACCGAACAATATCGTCAGACGCTGTGCACGTGATAGCTGGAATGATCCCCATCTGTCTGCTACTGGAAGAGGATAGCTTATGCTACAGGGATCGAGGCACAGGACGAGCCCGGAACAGAGAGAGAGCCAACACGCTCACTAAATGGCAACAGCAGTGGGACAACGCGGAGAAGAGAAGGTGGACGCATCGATTAATTCCTAATCTGTCGGTTTGGACAACTCGAGTGCACGGCGAGGTAAACTTCCAACTGACGCAATTCTTGTCTGGACATGGCTGTTTTAAGCAATATTTGCACAGATTTGGCCACGCAAGGTCGCCGTTGTGTGTTGAGTGCCAGGACACAGAAGAAACGCCGGAGCACGTAATATTCAGTTGCCCACGATTTATCCAACCGCGTAGCAAAATGGCTGCCATCTTTGGCGCCGATGTCAACGTGGAGAACATCGTTCAGAGGATGTACAGTGACGAAGGAAAATGGAACGCGGTGAACCGAACAGTTGTTCAGATTATGTCCACACTGCAGAGGAGTTGGCGAGAAGAGCAGCGTCAAATGACCTAGGTCCAAAGACGAAGAATGCCGGACTATTTTCGGCACCCTAAGAAGATGGACGAAGCGTGTGGAATGCTGCTCGGTTTTCGGGATAGGTTTCTTCGCCGGGAAACTCTCCGTCGGGTAGGCTAGACCCACCACCGTGGGCTAGTTGAGTAGGCGCGTCGTAAACCGGTTTCGGAACGTCGGTTTAAAGAGAACTTCCAGCGTCGGGGAACTCTGTCGCGGTAGGATAGATCCTTCGGCGGGGACTAGTCGAGTAGCCACCACAACACCGACTTGTGTCGTCGGGGCGCCAGCGAACCAGAAGCTATGCTCCAACTGGAATCGCCGAACCGACCTCGGCACTCTCTCGTGTGTCCCGTGTGGTGCAACAGGGGACTCGGGTCGGGAGAGCCTCTTTCTCCGGGGACCTCTCCGTCGGTTTAGTCTAGATCTTTCATCGGGGATTAGACGAGTAGATCGTGGCGTAGCACCGTCAAGATAGTCGGGGCACCAGTGAACCGGAAGCCATCCTCCAACCGGCATCATTGGATCGACCCAGGTGCAGCAGCCCTAATTTTTCCATAGAAATCTATATCTTAGCTAGTACAGACAGTAGACCAGTAGAGTTATTGCAATGCCCACGGCTGGCTATTTCAACATATTGCATCAGCCAGAAAAAACTGTATTACCGATCGAATTAATTGATTATGTACATAAGCGACGCGATCGCAGTGAATTCACGTAGGTAGTTATAGGTGGTAGTTAGTCCATCAGACATATATATAAATATAACTTTTTGTTAGTTACATAGATTGGAGTATAAAAGGGTCGGTTTTTGGTTTGGACAAGGCTTTTTCCTTGATTCTACTGTAAGAGTAATGCTCCTTGGGCGACCGGGTAACACCGTAATCAAACTTGGACACCATTACTCGTGCCAAAAGCAGTAGTTAAGAAAAGAAAAGTACTTAAAGTACTGTTCACTGATTAACATAGGAGTTAGGTCAGGCACAAAATTATGTGCTGTAGGATAGTTAGGGCATTAAAGTGTAAAAGTTATTAGAAGAATAAAAAGGAAAGAAAGAATTTAAAGTGCGGTCTAGTGCATTGAAAGAAATACCCCTCTCGCCGCTCGGGACAAAGCATTGTGGTGACAGCGAAAAAAAAAGAACATATGAAAAAAAAATACGGAACGCTATTCGAGAGGAGGTATTGTGCCGCGAGTGAATTTAAAATGAAGACAGTTATAATCAGGTGAGTCTACATTTTTTTTATATATATACAGTGGACAAATAAACGCACGGCAAGGCAGGTTTATGAACTCAGCAGTCTGTACATTGTCGGTACCAGTGATATCCGCGGTCATGTTAAAAATTTGAGTTTCTATTTCTTCACTTCGGTCAGGTTTGCGAACGATAGAGTAGAAAAAAAAAATAGGATTTATTACGCGAGCAGACGGTTAGAATAAAAGCGGTCAGCTACATAATTGACTGAGTGCATACGAAGTTCTGATCGTACTAATAATATACGTCCGCCCTGGCATTTCGATGCTAATGAAAGCACATAATATATAGATTGACAAAACGAGCAAACGCAGCAGATACTATCGCGTACACATATCGACGATAATATCATTGAGTAGCTTTTGCACTTGACGCGCGCGCGAATGAAATGAAATAAAGAAACAAACATATATTTGGCTCTTATATTTGACAACCGCTTATGCTTCGGCAATGATTGTTGGTTCATATTTTGGCAACCAACTATAACATAAGAAAAATATCGGAACAAGTAGTTTTGCATTTTAAATTCAAAGTGTCTTAAATAGTACAATTAATCCCAAATGAAACGGTAGAACGTTTTCTCGTACTAATTAAATATATTGAAACCCATTCACGATGACGACATGTCATCCACGATTCAAAGTAACAACCTATGCACATATCCGGAATAGTGACAAAAAGCGCAAACAATGCATTTTAAACCACGCGCATAGCAGCGGTATGATGAATGATGATACATACAGTATAAATAATAATAACAATAAAGGGTAATAACTTCGCGCGATCGACTTCGCGAACGATTGAAACATTACTAGCGCAGGTTAAATTCTCGTATGGTATGTAATACTAGGAAATTTGAAACTGTGTTGGCCATGGTCAAGATATTACGGCCTACGATGATTTGTAGATGTTTGGAACATATCAAATTTGCTATGACTAACAAGTATTTCGAGATTCCAATCAAAATATTAAACTAATATAGATTGCATGAGTTGTAGCAAAATAATAAATTACATTTACATGTCAGTTTGGTATTTTATGCTGGTTAGGGTTGCACACGATGCTAACATTTGTGTGTATGGTATATCATACGGTGTAATAATTTCGTGTAAAAAAGATTTCTAACAGTGGTTTTGCGTTCCCTATAATTTTCAACACATAATATGATGGAACTGATGTTATCAGTTCATACGATTCAAATTTTAAAAACCCCTGTGTTATAATGGATGTGATAATACTAAAAGAACAGCGCAAAAATTGCAATTCCGGGCGAAAGTTGCTCGTGCAGGGCTTCTTATTGAGATGTGTTATACAATGACCAGTAATTTAAAACTAGGTCAAGTTTGTTTACGATGATTGTTCTTTTTGTTTGTCGACCATGACCACGGTCAAGATCGTAGTTTCTCACTGTTATATAATGATAGGTAGTCGACGGAAATCGTACTGGTGGGGGGGTGGTGAAAACAAAACTATTAGAAGCGCACAGCGTGTTTGAAAAATTCCTGCATATGTTAAAAATGATGCTCGTAAAAAACATACAACTGAGGTTTTACAAAAATACAAGAGTATAAAAATGAAATGAAGTGCTACTAGTTAAAAAGATAAAGCGGCATAGCGAATTAAAGTCACATTGACAATGGCGAACGAAAATAATACTGAAGGCGGTGGTGCCTATCGATTTCCGATGTTGGATGCAATACAATGTATACCAGAATTTCATGGTTCAGTTAATGAACTGGAATCATTTTTATGTCAAATAAGTTATTTTGCGGAGCAAACCCCGCAAGGTACGAATAAAAAACGTTTAGCAAATGTGATACTTACGAAATTAAAAGGAAATGCCGCAACTTATATCAATAGAATAAGAGCCAATACAATAAATGATGTATTCCAAAATTTGAGAGATCAATTTGCAGTAAAAGTTACAGCAGAAGAGATTCTTATCAGGATCGAAACTCTTGAACAAAAATATGGAGAATCTTTTGAAGAGTACGCTGAAAGAGCGCTACAAATAATGGAATTTATTGACGCTCAACAAGAGAATCAAGTCACGGAGGAAGTACAAAAATCCTTTGCAGAAAGAGCATTAACGATTCATTTTATAGCAGGATTATCGAATAAAAACTTAAAGCAACTAGCAAAAAATCACAGGCTTCTTAAGTTTCAAGAATTAATAGGATTCCTAAAAGAGTAGGCAAAAATTAGCTATATATTAACAAATATTGAAAATCGGCTGCTATCCTACCATGCAATTGATAAACCAAAACTCTGTCCAAGCAACAAATATAAATGCTATCCAGAGAGACAAATTGAATATTCCCGTAAATACAACCGGAATTTACACAACGAATTTTATCGTAACGACAGATGCTTGATCGAAGATAGCAATTTTGATAGTAAACACTTAAAATATAATGCAAAACAACTGTGGGTAAACTGCATGACATACAGTAATAGAAACATATTGCGAAGATATGATAATAATATCAGAAGCAGAAAGGTGCCTGATCAAAGGAGATATGGAGCATCTAGATATTCGAACGCAAATAATTTCAAGGAAAAACGTCCAGAAGGGATATGGGTTAAACTACATAACACAAAAGACTATGAATTTATGATGTTATTGAGATCGGCAACCAGACCTAATAACGAAAAGAGCTTCCTAGTAGACACAGGAGCAAGTGGCAACATGATAAGTAGACGAAACGCAGAGTACATGGGGGCATATACAATTAATGGGAACGAAGTAATAGAACATTCTGGGGTAACAGGTACTGTTAGAAAAACATTAGGTACCGTAGAACTGAATTTTATCATCGCAGGAAGAATTTTCCAAACGAAGTTCGACGTAGTAGAAAATTTGGCTCCAGGTGGTATTTTGGGAATGAGATTTATGAATAAGTATGTTCTTAGTATGCACAATGACCGAGGGTGGATATGCTTACGGAAAATACCTCTCACATTTGAACCAAAAACGGAATCGTATGAAACTCATCAGAAACAGGAGAACAGAGTCTCGGAATACGAGGCAGGTAACGAGGTCCAGGTACAGGAAAAATACCAAACAGAAGATCAAACCAATCTTAGTCTACAGGGTAGGCAATGTACAGAAACGACAGAAAATTACACGGGGCAATTGCAAGAAAGTATGCAACCACATGAATTGTTGAAAATAAATTGTACTAGAAACAATCAATTGTTAGTGAGAATTGCTTCAGTAAATAGACCGAATGAAAAAATTAAATATATGCTCGATACTGGAGCCTTTTATAACGTGATGAGATGGGATACTGTTGCGAAAATAGGTGCAGAGGAAATAAACTATAAAGATAATTTATACATTGCAGGCTTTGATGGAACTCAATCACAGACTATTGGGTCAGTGAAAATCACGTTGATTATTGGAAAAACTCAATACAGAGTTAGGTTTTACATAGTAAAAGATTTATGTGTTCCTGGAATCATTGGAGCAGAGTTTTTAAAGATATATACAATTTATGTCACTCAGAATTTCGAGTACATATGCCTAAGGGTACCAAACGAGTACATTAAAACAGAATATATTCCAATATCGGAAAAAGAAAATTTTAACAGAGCTGAGAATTATGGAACGCGTGCTGCAAATAACGATAAGGTCAACATTGAAATATCAAACCGAAATGAAAGAAACAAAGTAGTTTGTGATAGTAAACAAAAGCCAAAGATGTTGTCAAAAAGCGACAACAATTGTTACATAAATAAATCAACAAGTAGAGAGAGTACAATCAAGAAAAATATTAAAAATAATGTGGAGAATGACAAAAAAGAATTAATCATCGTAAATGCTGAAGCCATCGAGCGAGGTATATCGAAGCATGATAAACATGAAACAAAGCAAAAAGTGAATAAAATTGAAAACATTAATGTTGTGCCTCATAACAACAATGAAATATTGAACAACGACGATCGTTCAGATAGTATGCTTCCCTTTTGTGGAACTAACATTGCTAATGAAAAAGAACAAGATTTGTTAAATAGATATTGCAACGAGGAAGATATATATTTACTTGATTTAGAATCGAATCAAGACCTGAGTTTAACGGAAAATAAAACATACAGTCAAACAACTGGTCAGAACCGGACGGATAAAGTACTGGAAACATTGAATACAGATCACTTGAAAAGAGAAATCTTTGTAGGCATAGAGAGAATTATGGCAACGTATAGCGATGTCTTCTATTTGAAGGGGGATAAATTAACTATCACCGATGCAGCGGTACATGAAATTGAAACTACTTCAAACGTGCCTATCAATAAACGGCAATACAGATTTCCAGAAGCCACTAAAAAACATATTAATGAAGAAATTGAAGAAATGAGGAGGCAAGGTATCATAAGGCCTAGTAAGAGTCCGTGGAATGCACCAGTCTTATGTGTTCCTAAGAAGGACGATGAATTTGGAAACAAGAAATACAGAATTGTGGTTGATTTTAGGGCTCTAGATTTAGTAACAAAACCATTTGTATACCCAATTCCACTAATCGACGAGATTTTAGACAATCTCGGAAACAGTAAATATTTTTCCACTTTGGATTTAAAATCGGGATTTTATCAAGTACCCATTAACCCAAAAGATGCTGCCAAGACAGCGTTTTCAAAGGCCACTTTGAGTTCACAAGAATGCCTATGGGTTTACGAAATAGTCCATCCACTTTTCAGCGATTAATGAATACAGTGTTGTATGAAATAAAAGATGTGAAAGCTATAGTTTACCTGGACGACATAATTGTTTTTGGTTCAACTATTGAAGAACATAATGATAACTTGTGCAAAGTTTTAAAAGCATTGCACCGACATAATTTAAAAGTCGAGCCAGGAAAATGTCAAATTTTAAAAACGGAAATAAAATACTTAGGTCATGCAATCGACAAGGAAGGCATCCGGCCTACTGAAGAAAACATTAAGGCAATTAAAGAAATGATAGCGCCCAGGTCGGTTAAAGGAGTCCGTTCATTTTTAGGGACAGTAAATTTTGATGGAAAATTTATACCACATATAGCAGAGAAACGTAAATCACTGAACGATCTCTTGCGAAAGAATGTGACGTTTGTTTGGACAAACGAGTGTCAAAAAGCCTTTGTGGAACTAAGAAACTTTTTAACTTCTGACACACTGTTAGTTAGACCGAACTATAAACATACGTTCGTGATCACGACAGATGCCAGCGAGTACGCTATTGGAGCAGTACTTTCCAATGAAAAATCGATCGACAGGCCTATTTCTTATGCAAGCAGAGGTCTAGTAGGTGCTGAAAGAAAATACCATACGATTGAAAAGGAACTGTTAGCCATCGTATGGGCAGTGAACCGTTTCAAACATTTCATTTATAATCAGAGATTTATTGTATACACTGATCATAGACCGCTAATTTCAATATGGCATTTAAAAGAAACTTCGCCTACGCTAACGCGTTTACGTCTGAAACTTCAAGGGTTGGAAATGGACATTCGCTATAAACAAGGCAAAGACAATGTTGTGGCAGACTTTTTATCCAGACTGCCCGAACAGGCCGAGTCCTTACACCCTATTTCAATAGTCACTAGACAGCAAAAACGTCAACAACAGTAGCAAGCAGAAAAAAATGAACTGGCGAAGCAGAAAGACGCGGAAAATAAAACAACTTCCCTAAACAACTGAAAGACGAATCAGGCAGGTTTACGTTATTTAAAAATAAACAAAAGACAGAATGGAATCCGCACATGGACGGATCAGAAAATATCGATTTTGGATGGGACGAAAAGGAAGATTTGGGAGTACTCTCACATTTCGAAGAATATGAAATATGCATAAATAACAATGACATCAAATTTGATCTGCTGAAATTTTCAAAACAAAAAACTAACGAAAGTGATTTTGATGGTACTTTCGTAATAGTAAACAGTAGATCAGCATATAAAGAACTTGCCGAGCTGATACACTTACCACACGGTTTAAAAGACTACCTAAATGGGAGAGTATTTTCAATTCCAGATCGTAAATCATGGGGATTGGTTCTAAATGGCTCGAGTAGATCAATAACCGATACAAGAATTCTAATAGATGGGTTAGTAGATGCATTCACTAACTGCCCTGAAGACCTAAAAAATGCAAAGAACATGCAAATTATCTCTTTCCGAAACATGCAGAAAACTCCTGAGGCAAATGTGTTAAGATTTATTGCCGAGAAATTTGATAAAATTTTCACCCTATATGCACCGGAAAAAGACAGGATGTGGGTGCCAGAAAAAGAACGCGAAACTACATTGAAAGAATTCCACGATGCTCCTCTAGGCGGGCATGTTGGAAGCAAACGGATGTTGAAAAGAATGAGTCCACTATTCCATTAGACTAATATGCGGAAGGAAATCGAAAATTATGTTAAACAATGTAGCTCGTGCCAGAAAAACACAATCGGTCGAGCGAACAAAATTCCAATGAGAATTACCACGACATCGTCCGAACCGTTCGAGAAATTGTATATGGACATAGTGGTATTACCCGAGTCAGAATGGGGGAACAGATACGGACTTGTGATGCAAGACGATCTGACTAGATATCTAATTGTAGCACCGATATAAATTCAAGAGAGTGCCACGGTTGCGCAAACTTTCGTGAATAATTATATTTGTAAATATGGAACACCCGCCGAATTGGTAACCGATAATGGAACCAATTTCGTTAGTTCTCTTATGAAAAATGTATGTAAAATTTTAAAAATTAAAAAAATTACTACGAGTACATATCATCCACAAGCACGTTCCACCATGTTACGATCGAATAGGGAACTGAAAACCTATTTAAGACAATACGTAGGTAACGAACCGAAAACATGGGATCAATTACTCCTATTCTTCAGTTTCGAATATAATACCACTGTAAATTCCTCAACGGGTTATACACCGTTTGAATTATTATACGGAAGACGGGCGAACATCCCAAACTTCGTCTACAAATACAACAATGATGGAATGTACTATGAAGACTACGTAAATGAAATGCGATCATCATTCAAGCGATTGCATCATCAAGCACGAGAAAATTTAGTTAAGTCAAAAGAAAAACGTAAGGAGCTGTATGATAAAAACTCCAACGAATGGCAACCAATGTGGGGGGACTTAGTGTTAGTCAAAGCCAATCCCACAGGCGCAGGCCAAAAATTACAATCACTTTGGAGAGGACCATATGAAGTAGTCGCTCTACCTAGTGAACAAACAACAACGATTAAAAATGGAAACAGGCTTGAGAAGATCCACAATAATCGATTGAAAAGATATACCGAATGATCGATGAAAAAAAAAAACACAACTCGTAATCACTCGAAAGATTTTAAATATATATATATATATATATATATATATATATATATATATATATATATATATATATATATATATATATATATATATATATATATATATATATATATATATATATATATATATATATATATATAATTTTAACTGAGAAGATAACCTTTAATCCAGTATAACTGTATAAAAATAGTGATTACTGTATACAAAAAAAAACAAATAAACAATAAAAAATAGCATATTGTAAGACAATATACAAAATGGAAGCACGAAATAATAGTATAAAGATCGAATTGAAGTTTATTAGTCATGAAAAAGTGTAACAAAAGAAAGACTTTTAAACCGAGTATGAGATTTTGGAACACAAAATCAAGATGAAATTCAAGTTAACAAATTATGAAAATCAATAGCGAAAAATATATTCGACAAAGCGATATTGTTTGAATATGCAGCATAAAACTGTAGATAAATTAATGTAAAACGGACAAAAGTTATTTAAAGGTGTACGACTAGACATCAACACGAACAAAACATTAAATAATGATTCAGGGTTAAAAGTATCAAAGGAAAATCAACTCGGATGGATCTATGGATTACGAAAAAGGTTATGTAAAAAAAAAAATTCCATGCATGAAAATCAGTCAGGATAACAATAAGAAGATAAAAATAAAAAAGAATCACAAAAGAGAGAATTATGAGAAATATTTTTGCTTACAATGGGAAGCAAACTTAATGCAAGGGAAACAATATCAAGTAGTAGTAAAAGGATGATGGGATATAACTAAAAGGGGATACTCAAACGAGTTTTTTTTCGTCATAGAGTTTATGGATTCAAAATAAAATGACATGATAAACATTAGGTCAGCACAAATATATTGATTCGTAGTTAGACATTAAACTAACATAATGAAAAATATAATTTAACAAGGACGTGATGGAATTAGAATACGACACAACGTTAGAGGACAACAAAATGAGAAAAATATAAGAAACTAGTGGATATATTAACGAATACCAAAACGACGCTGGCCAGCATATAATTCCTATGCCATAAAGGTAATTTAGCAATTTCTTCAGTATGAGTGTGGAAACTAGTGTGTGTGGACAAGGGGAGCCGGACCCTAGAATGAAAAGAAAGTGCTCACTATTTTGAACGGAATGGCAATTTGTATTATCAAACAAAGCATCTGGATAGAGATGAAATCAAATTTTGTGATAATTCTCAATACTCAAACAAGACAGACAATCGTAATGAAACAAGAATATGAACCTGAAAATCGGATTTTACTTGAAATCTCAAATTATTTATGACAAAATAAATACAACACTCAACGCATCGTACAGGGTCGTATAAAGGGATACTACATAAATCAAATCAATAGGGAAATAATTAATAATACTGAAGATTAAAAAAAACGTGTTGAAAGGATAAAGAGAAATACAATTCATATTCATAAATCACTTTACAATGTATACTAACATATATATCTGATTTATTCACAATTTTTGTTCAAATTAATCTAAAAGACAAATCTAAGTATGTTTTTAGAACAATATAGACAGCCGAAAACACATCTCAGTAAGTAAGGGGGAATAGTTGCGGCATTGAACTGACCATTCGACCTGGATGAAAAGTAACCAAACAGAAAGAAGGAAGAAAGCAATTACCAGAGGCAAATAAAGGTAAAACAAGTCGATGGATAGAGATGAGCAATATGTAAGCAGCATTCATGGTAAGATAAGCTAAAATATTCGGCATGTAAAGTGAGTTGCAGGGAATACAAAAAAAACAGACATATTTATAAGACAAAGGTTCATAATAACCAGCAACAAGCATTCGCATGCCGCAACTTCAAAAAAAATTATTTCCACAGACAGACGTATTGTCGGCAGATGGGTACTTCAACGAAAGGACGAGTACCTCAACCGAAATTCAGTCGAAATAAATCATAGACGAATAAATATATCGACAGATACACTTAATTGCATTAAAGTTAAAGGAAAGCTAATAGTATGTTGATTGCCAAAGATAGATTAGACAGATTTCTCATGAGTTCCAAAAATAACTGTACAATACGGAAAGATAAGAAAAACGAGCAATATAATCAGAGAAAAAAAACACGAGCCTGCAATTGTTTACGAAATTTGATTTGTATAAAACTCAGTGGAAATATATATATATATATATATATATATATATATATATATATATATATATATATATATATATATATATATATATATATATATATATATATATATATATATATATATATATATATATAATCAGTCATGAGTCTTCAATTATTTACGAAATTCGATTTGTGTTAAAACTCAATGGAAATAATGCATTATAGAAAGGATAACAATTGAGTGGTAGTTACAATTTATAGTTATGCGCATGCAAATTTATTAAGAGATTAGTTCTAGAAGAAATAAAAGCCCTGGCCAACGTGTGCTTCCAACGTATTCATCGCGGTCGTGCAAGAAGGAAGGGTCGGTAGCATAGCAAAGCTACCTAAGAGAACGAGAGGGTGTGGTCGAATGCGGTGGCAAGTCGAAGACAAAGGGGACCGTGGACCTATCAAGATGTCGGAAATATGAACACAAGAGCCAGTAAATCGGAAGAAGGTGCAGATTCGGTATTGGGGACCATAGCAACGAATTGAAGTAAAACGCAGTCAACACAGTTAAAGACGATGCGCGGGTGCAGCACAACAGTCCAAAGTGCTATCCCATATCTCTCACGAAAGAAGACATGAAGGAAGTGAACGCAGTCAACACAGTAAAAGACGATGCGCGGGTGCAGCACAACATTCCAAAGTGCTATCCCATATCTCTCACGAAATAAGACAAGAAGGAAGTAAACGTAGTCGACACCGTCGGAAATGATCTGCGCGGGGGTGCCACAACAATACAAGGTACTACCCCGTCTTTCACTCAGTGGGCATCGTCAAAGCTCAACTGAGTGCCATAAACAAGCATAGGAAAAGAATTCAATGATCATTGGGAAAGCGACCACGAAACCAGACGAAACATATTTGGAGATACGCTAGAAGCCTCAACTCATCGGGCAGAATAATGCAGTAGTTTCGATGACACTTAAAACTCAAACGAAACAGCGATTAATTCTTAAACTATGGTCAACAAACCGATGTTTGACTATGAGAACCAGACGAGAAGAAGGAGCTACCATGGAGGAAATGACACGGCACCCAGAGTCCAAGACTAGCAACCGTTCGATCACCCCACCCCACAGAGAAGGTACAGACAAAAGAGACTACAAGGCGGCACTGGGACTGGAATGGAAGCTCACGCTACGGCATTTTAAGGTTAGGGAAGCTAACTTCATCAAATATTTAAATGAAACAAAGTAATATGTAACAAATGAATATGTAAACAAAAAAAAAAAGGAACCAAAAATTATTATTCTTTTGTAATGGCAATCTTAGGGCTAAAAGTTTTACATTTCGTTAACTTAACGTGCTAAGTTACTACCCACGCAATCAACTTGATGGTATCATCAAGCTCAGTAAGTAAGGGGGCATGCAGCAGCCCTAATTTTTCCATAGAAATCTATATCTTAGCTAGTATAGACAGTAGACCAGTAGAGTTATTGCAATGCCCACGGCTGGCTATTTCAACATATTGCATCAGCCAGAAAAACTGTATCACCGATCGAATGTATTGATTATGTACATAAGCGACGCGATCGCAGTGAATTCACGTAGGTAGTTATAGGTGGTAGTTAGTCCACCAGACATATATATATATATATATATATAAATATAGCTTTTTGTTAGTTACATAGATTGGAGTATAAAAGGGTCGGTTTTTGGATTGGACAAGGCTTTTTCCTTAATTCTACTGTAAGAGTAATGCTCCTTGGGCGACCGGGTAACACCGCAATCAAACTTGGACACCATTACTCGTGCCAAAAGCAGTAGTTAAAAAAAGAAAAGTTAAGTTGTTCACTGATTAACATAGGAGTTAGGTCAGGCACAAAATTATGTGCTGTAGGATAGTTAGGGCATTAAAGTGTAAAAGTTATTAGAAGAATAATACGGAGAGAAAGAATTTAAAGTGCGGTCTAGTGCATTGATAGAAATACCCCTCTCGCCGCTCGGGACAACGCACAGGCATCCTTACGGTCGGGCCGTGGACGGGTATCGAAAACGTCGGTTTCGGGAGAACTTCCATCGTCGGGGAACTCTCTGTCGGTTTAGGCTAGATCCATCACCGGGGACTAGTCGAGTAGACGCCACAACACCGATTCGAGTCGTCGAGGCATCAGCGAACCGGACGCCATGCTCCAACCGGAATCGCAGAGCAGACCTCGGCACTCCTTCGGGTGTCCCGCGTGGCGTAAAAGGGGGAACTCTCAGTCGGTGTAGGCTAGATCCATCGTCGGGGATCAGTCGAGTAGTGGGACGCGAAGTAGCGGCATTGGGTCATCGAGGCGCCAAAGGTGGATCAAGATGGATAAAGAGAGAAACTCAGTAGCTCATTTTCTCCCAAACGAAGAAGTGCATGAGCACAGCCGAGATGGATAAAGAGAGCAGGAGTTCCTTTTCTCCCAAACGTAGAAGTGCATGAGCACAGCCTCCCCCGAAGTATTGAGCTAAGCTTAGTTCCGGGGGGATCGAGGCAAGATGTCCAAGGTGTTTTAGTGGGTAAGGTTCAGCCAGTCCCACTCGCTGGTTCACAATAGCGGTAGCTTGACAACTACCAAGCGCGTGAGCTGGGAAAGTACATAAGGTATTTCACCTTTCAAAAAAAAAACATACATACATACATATATGGGGTAGCAGGGATTTTGTCCAAGGGCTTGACGACCCTTTTCTCGGCAACTGGGAGTTGTGGGGCTTGTCTAGGATGTGGTGGAGTTTGGCAGTGGGCCTTCTATAAAAAGCTTGAACTTCTATAAAAAGCTGCATGTATTCGCAGGCAAGCCCTTCTTAAGCGACCGTGTGCCGCTCAAAGCACACAAGCCCTGCGGGAGTGTCCATTGGCACATCAGGATTAATATCAGTGAAATCCTGATTATGGTATACTGGTCACGGCGAACATCAACGGACAGGATTTTTTCGGTTTATGGATAGGATATGACGACTTTGGGCTGACAGTTGTGCTGTTCTGCTCCCTCATTAAGGAAGGGTGATATCGACTTGAAATGGCGAGTAGGATAACAGTACGGCTGCCTCCGTCCCGGTAAAACCGTGGCAGGCCTTCGGATACGTTCGATACCCGTACATCAAACTTGATGAGTGCTAGGCTCGGATGTAATATTCTCGACTTACGCCAATCCGGCTCTGAACACGGTTCTCATGAATTTAAAGAGATGGTCCTCAAGAAATTAAAGAGATGGTCCACAGAATTCGGAAGGCGGTAGTATCGGCCGTCAAAGAGTACGAAACGATAGTAGAACGAGCAAACACAGCGGAACTTACATTAACATCCGCTAAAGTTGCCGCTATCACGAGTTCTCTGAAGCAGGGAGGTACCAGCTCCGGTGAGCTCAACGAAACAAGGGAAAGAGGGGGTTGTTGGGGTGGATAATGTCTCTGTATCCATTACTCCAAAGAGGCCAAGAACATCTCCAGAAGACGAGAGACCAGGCGGTTCCAAGAGACCTATACGCCTAGACGAGGACTCCTCTGAGGAGGCGGCTGAGCAAAAAGAAGGATGGAATTCTGTTGCTGGCCGGAAAACAGAGAAAAAAAAGAGTCCGCAAAAGCGAAAGGAGCGGAGAAGAAGGGGAAAGAAAAGTTTTTGCCTCGTCAAAGGACACCAAAAGGGGTCGCAGTTCTCGTCAAGGCTAACGAGACTATGACGTATGCAGCAATCCTCAAGAAGGTCAGAGAGGACCCGGAGCTGAAGAATCTCGGTGAGAACGTGGTGAGAGCAAGGCGCACGCAAAAAGGAGAAATGCTTTTCGAGTTGAAAAAGGACCCTACGGTCGACAGCTCGACCATGAAGGAGCTCTTGGGTAAATCATTGGGTGAAGGAGCGGAAGTGAAAGCTTTATGCCCGGAAACGATGATTATATGCAAGGACCTAGATGAGGTCACCTCAGCAGAGGAGCTAAGCGGTGCACCTAAGACACATTGCAACCTGGGCGACGTGCAAATTATCATCCGTCTAAGGAAAGCATATAGTGGCACACAGACCGCGTTGATTCGTCTACCAACAATTGCTGCTAACAAGGCATTGGAGGTAGGTAAAATAACGATCGGATGGTCGAGGTGTCTACTGAGAGCTGTACCGCGAGTGGAAAAGAGAGCGGAAAGATGCTTCAAGTGTTTGGACTTTGGACATCGAGCAGGAGCTTGTAAAGGCCCCGACAGATCTAAAATGTGCTGGAAATGTGGAGGGATGGGTCATGTTGCGAGAGACTGCACGCAAAAACCGAAGTGTATGGTTTGCACTTCGGAGGAGGGAGATGATCATCAGACTGGTAGCTTCAAGTGCCCTGCTTACAAGAGGGCGACTGCGGGCCAACAGTAATGGAGATAACCCAGATAAATCTGAATCATTGTGATACCGCACAGCAACTGTTATGGCAGTCAATGACAGAAACGAAGTGCGATGTTGCGATAATCTCAGAGCCGTATCGAGTTCCCCCTGATAACGGCAATTGGGTGTCGAATGGCAGCGATACACGTCATGGGTAGATTCCCTATACAGGAAGTGGTTGAGAGCGCAAGTGAAAGCTTCGTGATTGCAGTTGCTATACCCCTCCGAGGTGGACAGTGGAGCAGTTTAGCCAGGTGCTGGAACAGTTGACCAATAAGCTAATCGGACGAAAACCAGTAGTCATAGGAAGAGACTTCAATGCCTGGGCGGTGGAATGGGGCAGCAGAGTAACCAATGGAAGAGGATACATCCTGCAGGAAGCTATAGCAAAGTTAGAAGTACGATTGTGTAATGAAGGCTCCGTTAGTACATTTCGGAAAGACGGTAGAGAGTCGATCATCAACGTCACGTTCTGCAGTCCTAATCTGACAGCAAACATGAATTGGAAAGTGAGCGAGGAATACACTCATAGCGATCACCAAGCGATACACTATCGCATCGGCCAACGAATCCCAGTGGCGACACGGAGAAGGATTACCGATGGGCGAAAGTGGAAGACGAAAACCTTTAACAAGGACCTCTTTATTGAGGCATTGAGGTACATCGATGCGACCGAACTGAAAAGAAGAATGGTGATGGCTTGCGACACCACAATGCTGCGAAAATCGGAACCAACGAATAGCCGCCGAACAGCTTACTGGTGGAACGAGACGCTCAGTACGTTACGAGCTGCTTGCCTCAGAGCCAGGAGGCGGGCCCAGAGAGCAAGGACAGAAACAGAAATAGAGGAACGCAAGTCGGTTTTTCGGGAAGCCAGGTCCGCTTTCAAACGGGAGATTAAGCGTAGCAAATCAAATTGCTACAAGAGACTGTGTCGAGAAGCAGACGCCAATCCCTGGGGGACGCGTATCGAGTTGTGGTGGCGAAAATCAAGGGTCCGTCCACCGCATCTGAAATGTGCCCGAACAAGTTGAAAGAGATCGTGGAGTGTCTCTTTCTGAAGCACGACCCGACTACTTGGCCACCAACATCGTATGGCGAAGATGAAGCCGACTCTGCTGATCGGCAAATTTCTAGCGAAGAGCTTACACAAGCCGCAAAGCGACTGAAAACCAAGAACCAAGAGCTCCAGGTCCGGATGGGATACCAAACGTGGCGTTGAAAACCGCGGTTCTGGCGTATCCAGACATGTTCCGGACTGTGTTACAGAAGTGCTTGAACGAAGGCAACTTCACAGACATGTGGAAGATCCAGAAGCTGGGGTTGCTGCCGAAGCCAGGTAAACCACCGGGTAATCCTGCCTCGTATAGGCCTATTTGCCTGCTGGACACACTTGGGAAACTCCTGGAAAGAATTATTCTCAACAGGTTGATGAAATGCGCTGAAAGCGAACGAGGATTGTCGACATGCAGTTCGGTTTTCGTCAAAGAGCGCTGAGAAGGCGTCCAAACAGAAGCGAAAAGGTGACCGATACTGCGCCGTGGTTACAGTGGACGTGAAGAATGTTTTCAATAGTGCCAGCTGGGAGGCCATCGCCACAGCACTACACCGAATGCGGGTCCCAGATTATGTTTGCCGAATCCTAAAGAGCTATTTCCGCAATAGAATCCTGGTGTACGATACGAACGAAGGACAGAGGTCAGTGCGAGTGACGGCGGGCGTCCTTCAGGGATCCATTCTCGGGCCAACTCTCTGGAACGCTATGTACAATGGGATCTTGACACAGCAACTTCCCAGGAAAGTGAAAATCGTGGGCTTCGCGGACGACATATCGTTAACGGTGATGGGCGAGTCTCTCGAAAAAGTAGAGGCCTCGGTGACAGAGACGATAAGCACGATTGAGGGCTGGATGAACGGAGTCACGTTTCCGGAAGCTCTGCATCGGTGTGGTCACGCCGCGTCTCCATTTTGTCCTGATTGTGAGTATGTTGAAGAAACACCAGAACATGTGATATTCGATTGTCCCCGGTTTGCGGAAGTACGTAGGGAAATGCCTGCCCTAAGGGTGGATAATATATCTGAGGAAATGTGTCGTGAACACAGATACTCTCGGAGTTGCAGCGAATATAGAGAAGGGATCAGCGACTAAGCGTCGCGTCGTATACTGGTATCGAAAACGTCGGTTTCGAGAGAACTCCCAGCGTCGGGGAACTCTCTGTCGCGGTAGGCTGGATCCTTCGGCGGAGACTAGTCGAGTAGCCACCACAACACCGACTTGTGTCGTCGGGGCGCCAGCGAATCAGAAGCTGTGCTCCAACTGGAATCGCCGGACCGACCTCGGCACTCTCTCGTGTGTCCCGTGTGGTGTAACAGGGGACTCGGTGTCGGGAGAGCCTCTTTCGCCGGGGAACTGTCCGTCGGTGTAGTCTAGATCTTTCATCGGGGATTAGACGAGTAGATCGTGGCGTAGCACCGTTAAGATAGTCGGGGCACCAGTGAACCGGAAGCCATCCTCCAACCGGCATCATTGGATCGACCCAGGCATCCTTACGGTCGGGCCGTGGACGGGTATCGAAAACGTCGGTTTCGGGAGAACTTCCATCGTCGGGGAACTCTCTGTCGGTGTAGGCTAGATCCATCACCGGGGACTAGTCGAGTAGACGCCACAACACCGATTCGAGTCGTCGGGGCATCAGCGAACCGGAAGCCATGCTCCAACCGGAATCGCGGAGCCGACCTCGGCACTCCTTCGGGTGTCCCGCGTGGCGTAAAAGGGGAAACTTTCCGTCAGTGTAGGCTAGATCCATCGTCAGGGATCAGGCGAGTGGTGTGGCGCGACGTAGCGGCATTGGGTCGTCGAGGCGCCAAAGGTGGATCGAGATGGATAAAGAGAGAAACGCAGTAGCTCATTTTCTCCCAAACGAAGAAGTGCATGAGCACAGCCGAGATGGATAAAGAGAGAAACGCAGGAGCTCATTTTCTCCCAAACGAAGAAGTGCATGAGCTTAGCTTAGTTCCGGAGGGATCGAGGCAAGATGTCCAAGGTGTTTTAGTGGGTAAGGTTCAGCCAGTCCCACTGGCCTCGGTTCAAAAGTCGGTTTTCACAGTGATTGTATAGATTTTCTATAAGGAGTGTATCGAAAAGTAGTTAGCAACATTGATTATTGAATAAAAAAGCGAAAAAAAACATATTTTGACATCAGTTTTCGATATATTGTAGAAAAATTACATATTTAGGCATTTCACTGATTATATTGAAGAAAATCATAGTTTCTGTGAAACGCTCGCGCTTGTGACTTGACATTCTTCATTAAATTCTGCACAGTTACTTTTGTGACTTTCCTGGTGGCAGCTGTCCAGACTCCTGCATGTTTTAGGACACTGTACCCTCCTTCCGAAAGTGCCGCTTGACATTTGCCCAATACCTTTCCATTGGCCGAAGATCCGTGCAGTTCGGTGGGTTGATGTCCTTTTCCACAAATTGTACATTATTTTTTGACAACCACTGTAGAACGGAGTTGGCGTTGTGGGCTGAAGCCAAATCCGGCCAGAAAAGAGGAGGAGCCTTATGCTTTCTGTACAGTGGCAGCATTCTCTTCTTCAAACATTCAAACATTGTTGCAAACCACAGGTACAAATTGCTTGCCAGATCAACACCTTCTGCCCAAACTTTTCCATCGTCACCGTGGTGTCAGCGTCGTCCAGGTCCTGGTACACCGATTTCGCATAATACTGCGGTCCGGGCAGCGCTCGAGAGTCTTCCTTGGCGTAGGTTTCGTCGTCGATCAGGATGCATCCGTCTTTATTACGTAGAATCTGGTTATACTGTTTTCGCGCTCTTGTTTTGGCCTGAACTTGCTGTAGCAGGGACTTTTTCGACACCTTCCGTTTCTTGTACGTTTTCAGGGAGTTCCGAACTTTGATCCGATGCTGGTGTTGAACTGCTTGGCCAAATCCCGCGTCAACGCCGATGGGTTTTTCCTGATGTACTCAACCACTTTTAAGTCCCGGCCGGGCTGGCTGGGACCCTTTTTCCTACCGGATCGGGCAAATCTAAACTTTCACCTGTTTTGCAATTTCGTTGTACGTGACACCATTTTCTGAGTGCAAGTGTGCAGAATTTTCTTTCGTGTTTCCGGATCAATTCGACTCATCATTGGATCGATAAACCGTACCGAAACCAATCGATTGCGCAGCTGTTATTAACATGTAAACATACATATCACCGCAAAACACGCCGCAAAAAAATAAGTCATTTAAGAGTAATAACTGTTTGAATGTTGCTGACTACTTATCGATACACTCCTTATGAGATAGGCAAACATACAAAAAAACTGATTCCGGCTATTATAGTTCCCGGTTTCGAATTCCGGAGGTACCGGAAATAGTGGTCATAATGTCAAATGGATCTCACTCACTTTTCACAGCGATGATTTGACCGATTTCCACAAACTTAGATTCAAATGAAAGGTCCTGTAGTCCCAAACGGAGTTCCTGATTTTTATCCGATGGGGGACGGCTGTAGCGTGATGGGTAAGTCGATGCCTTTCACGCAGCCAGCCTGGGTTCGATTCCCAACCCCGCACATAGGGTCAGAAAGTTTTTCTGGCCCGAAGAGGTGAATTACCTTAAGGTTAAAACCTCTATAATCGAAACAAACAAACAAACATTTTTATCCGGATCCGACTTCCAGTTCCGGAATTATAGGGTGAACTGTGTTTTAAATTTTATACCATCACTTCAGGGGGCGAAGCAAAAAACCTAAAAAAATATCTTAATTAACATCAAAATTGCTCCAATCGGTATTCATTACCAGTAGACAAAAAACAAAGCGATTTCGATTATTCCTTAAAGAATCGAAGAAAATTGTTTTGAAGAATTTCACCCTATACTTGCGGAACCGGAAGTCGGATCCAGATGAAATTCAGGGATCTCATACGAGACTACAGGACTATTGGCATTAAAAATGTCTTACTCTTTACTATACGGGGCCAGGTGTTAATAAAAAGTTTTAAAAATAGCCGTGTAACCTTTTACTGTCATAATTTTAAACGATAATAACTCAGTCATTTGTTGATGGATTGAAATAATTTAACAACCAATCGATTCGGGAACTTTTAAACTAAACATGTACGGGAACGTCGTTTCAGTATATCGATATCATATTGTTGAAAAATTGGTTAAAATTATCTTATGTTTTAATAAACCAATCACAAAAGGCCAAGTGATGTCATTCTATTTTGCATGCACGGCCGACGCATGAAAGATTTTTTTAACCTAATTTGATGCGCTCGTATCTCGCTAACTTGTTGATGGATTTGTTACATTTAACATTTGCGCAGTGCGGCGCTGTATGCCAAATATGTGTTCGTTTGTGTGAGTGTTCACTGCATTTGATTCACCGGTGAGCGATTGGGTAGCAAGGGTTCTCTCGCCCGGTAAGCAACCACCCATTTACATGTGAGCGGGGGGAATGTTGAATGAGTAGAGGAAACCCGAATCTGAACACCAATGAAACTGTTGACGATTAGAAACGTCTTACTGCTCAACACGGAAATTCGTCAAATTGTACTTGAATTAGAAACTATTCTGTCGTGAATACGACTTACTTTACTATGGGGCGCCTTTTCAAAATGTACCCTCTGAGAAAGTGATAAGTTTTTGATCGTGAATATCTCTTGTTGTATCTAACGAATCAACATAATTTTCGCTACACGCCATCGGAAATATGATCACAATTTTATGATAAAATTTTCAGTTGTGTGACACAATCTTAAATAATTTAAAATAAACTTTTCCGAAATGTTTGGTATAAACGAGTATCAAAGAGGATAATTCATAAGGCGCGTTTGCCTTTCTCGTATTTTTTAAGCTAATAGCTCAGTGATCTGTGGAAAGATTTATATAATCTAACTACCAAGAGAATCGAAATTTTTACACTTAAACGTGTATAGTAACAGCATTGAAGTATTTCAATAGTACACTATTGGAAAACCAGTCTCATTTGACCCATGTCGACACCAGCCAATCAGAACGCGTTCTGAGGAAGAGAACAAAATATCTGCTGCTGTACAACAAATCGTTCGAGAAAAATGCTCCGAACAGTGCTTAATATCGTAGTGTGTTCCACTATTTGGTCCTTCTGAAAGGCAGGAATGAATCCCGTACAGCATCCTGATAGTTTCTTTCAATGAAATGTAAATCCGAAATGAAATAATCGACCTTAAAATTTTGTATGCGGCTATTTTTATAGCCGTTAGGACCGCCCATTAGTAAAAAAGCCTCAAACGAAATCACGTAAAAAGAAACCTATTAATAAAAATTGGATCAGTTTGGATTCTATCGCCACTGCGAGCAGATGAATTGTGTGTCGTTTGCAAAGCGATTACGTCACAGCTGCCAGTTGTTTGCATTTTTGAAAAAAACAACGGAAAAAGGAAAACGGTGGAGAACATCACACAAAATTAGCCGTTCTAATTGCTCTAAAAGTTTTCTAAAGAACTATTGGGATTTGTTGTTCGCAAATCGAAGGTAAATATCCTTAGTTTAGTTCAAATCTAGAACAGTTTCGCTGTGTGAAATTCACAGTAATCGAGATCAAGCGAAAAATGTGAAAAAGGGGAATGCTTGCATAATTCATACAATTGATCAACTAATTGATATTCGGAAGTTTTAAGGAATATGTTTTAAAAATATATGCGGCCCGGCACTGCCGAGCGAGGCCGGTGCAGGTGGTAACCCTCTGGGTTGCAGAAAACGCTTTACTTATAGAGCAAGCTCGAAATTACCGATATCTCTACTTGTATTAATGGCAGTAACATATTTTTTCACAATTCAATCAAAAATAATATCAGGAATTTAGGATAAAATTTTGAACAGTGTGAGATAACCAAAAATAACTCAAAAATTAAGTTTTCTCAAATTTGATAACAACACGGAAAGCTCTTTACTTTCGCTTGGGTTTTTCAGGCAAGGACGACGATTTTGAGGTAGTCAGCCACATATCTTCAACTGACTGCGTATAAAAGGGGAACCGTGGTCGAAAATCGATCTTAAAATAAATATTATGATTAAACATTAGTATGTAAAACAAGAATAACTAAAACACCTATTATTAATAATGAATCGCATAAACAACAAAGATGAAAGGCCAAAGGGTCAAAACACTTGTACTGTAAAATGTTGACGTAATACACAAAAATTAGATTAATAGATATTTATGCAAAAAAAATATGCGAAAATCGATCATTTCTTCTTGTGCGTTGGATGGAAGCGGACGTCGTGGGAATGATTTAATCAACCAGCAGCTTCGGAGAGTGCACCTTCTGCGTGGTTAAAAACCTCAAACGCTCAGGTCGCAACTCTCATTTGGACTTCAATCGTCAGGTGGAGCAGTTGTCAATGCTCTTATTTGGACTTCCATCGTCAGGTCGCAGAGCCAGTTTCCCTTCGAAGAAGATCGATAACATCATCCTGTTGATGGTCGTTTGCATTGGAGCAACATACAACGGAAAATTTACAACAATATGGAATATTATGCAAAATCAGCTCTTCTAATGGCTCTAAATGTTACCTAAAGAACTATAAAGATTGCTTCTTTGTAAATCGACAAATAAAAATATCAGTGTAGTGAAAATCTAAGATAATTTGATCAGTTTTTTGCAATTTTCACAGTTCTAAATTCGCAACAGTGTTTAAAAACGTTTATATCCAATCAGTGTTTATTATTTTAGAAAATTATACAATTTTGCTCTTCTGGGATGCTAGAAATTAATCCCGTACAGCATTTGGATAGTATCTTTTACTAAAATATTGAAATCCGAAATGAAATAATCGACATCAAAATTCTCTATGGTTCCATTTAGAACCATAATTTTATATCCAAAGAATTATGCGAAATTTTACTTCTATACTGTATACGGCCCATTTTTCAATTAGTTGTAGTTTGTAGTAAACTTTCTGCAGATTTGCTATATAACATGCATAGCATCGAATCAGAAGCCATTAATTTCGAATTTGACTGTCGTTCTCATCGTGTTGATTATTGTGCGATCGAAGAATCTCCAAGCGAAATATAAAGCTTGTTGCCGCAAGCGGAAGAAGCTGGAGACTCCAACAGAACACAGATCAGTTTCGCATTCACTGACAACATGTCATCCTGGAAACAGAAGACGGAAGTCAGCGGTATCCATCGGAATTTGAACTCAACTCGTCACTCTCCATCACGAACGCTTTCATAAAAAGTTTTTTTTCAGAACCACAATTATTTTATCGTAAGGAACTATACTGGTTATTTCGTAATATTTGTGTGTCAGAATGTTTAATTTAACTAATCTGTACTGTAGTTTAGGTGTATCGTTTCAAATTCTAGTAGTGTAAACGGGCAAAACTTGTACAATTCACACTATCGATCAACGATCGGAAGTATAAAGTAAGAGTGTCAATTTTATTCGTATTCACGACATTTAGTTATGTCTCCGACATTACACACCTGTACTTTTTTGAATCCAAATTTGTGTAAATCGGTAGCACCATCGCTAAGAAAAGTAAGTAAGATCCATTCTGGAATATATCACCACTATTTCCGGTGCTTAAGGAACCAGAAAGCCGAATCGGTTTGTTTGGCTGCATACTGATAATGGATACCTATTGAAGTAATTCCGAGGCCAGGTTAGTCCGATACGCCTAGCTTCAGCTTTCAGTCCGATGTAAGTTTCCGTCATCTTCTCAAGGTTACGTATTACAATATCAATATCGTCAGCGAAGCCAACAAGTTGTACGGACTTTCGGAAGATCGTGCCACTCGTGTCGATCCTCGCTCTTCGAATTACCCCTTCCAAGGCAATATTGAACAAGATTCAAGAGAGTCCATCACCTTGCCGTAGCCCTCTTCGAGATTCCAAGGGAGTTTATCCGGGAAACCGTATTCGTGCATGATCTGCCATAGCTGTTCTCGATCGATTGTGTCGTATGCCGCTTTGAAGTCAATGAATAGGTGATGCGTGGGTACGTTGTATTCACGACACTTTATGAGTACTTGTCTTGACGCGAATATGTGATCAGCAGTGGCGCGGACTCCAGTAAATCCCGCTTGGTACGGCCCTACGAATTCCTTAGCGATTGGTGATAGATGACGGCAGAGGATTTGGGAGAGTACCTTGTAGGCGGCGTTGAGCAATGTGATTGCGCGGTAATTGCAACAATCTAGCTTATCGCCCACTCCATCCATCCATTCCTGCGGTAGAATCTCCTCCTCCCAAATCTTAGAAATCATTCAGTGCAGCGCTCTAGCCAGTGCCTTTCCTCCATGTTTGAGCAGCTCGCCTGGTAACTGGTCATTGCCCGCGGCTTTGTTGTTCCTCAGCTTGCCGATCTCCTCACTTATCTCCGACAGATCATGGGCTGGGAATCTGTCGTCGGCTGAGCGTGCACCTAGATTGATTTTATCCGGAAAACCGTGTTCTGTCTGTTCCGTGCCTGTCTGTATCGTTCCTCATTCGCTCTAGTGCAGTGTTGCAGCATCCTCGCCCTTGCTGCATTCTTCTCTTCGACCAACTGCTGACATTCGCCGTCAAACCAGTCGTTTCCTCGATTCGATAACCTCGTACCTAGTACAGTTGAAGCAGTGCTACTCACGGCAGACCTAGTATTCCTCCAGCCGTCTTCAAGAGTCGCCGCGCCAAGCTGCTCTTCCGTTGGTAGCACTTGTGCAACAGCCCTAATTTTATCATAGATCAAGATCAGCCGAAATCTTATCATAAAAATATTACAAAAAACCATATTTCTCTATACCTTAGCTAGTACAGATAGTATATCAGTAAAGTTATTGCAGTGATCACGGGTGCCTATATTAACATATTGCATCAGTCAGTAAAAACTGTACCACCGAGCGAGTTAATTGAGTATGTACACAAGCGACGCGATCGCATTGCATTCACGTATATAGCAATGAAAATATGTACATTGATTATAGGTGGTAGTTAGTCAACCCAAGAATGTCCAGTATGGATTATTTAGGGCTTCCTTACATAAATACGCAGGAAAAGAACATTTCGCAGTGAATTCCAGATATGTGTAAAACTGGAATATATGTATAGCTTTTGGTTAGGTAGTTATATTTTAAGTATAAAAGGGATGTTTATTGAATTTATCGGGGTTGCTTAATTCCACTGTTGAGAGTAATGCTTAATGGGCGACCGGGTAACACCACATTCAAACTTGGACACCATTACTCGTGATAAAGCAGTAATTAAGGCAAAAAGCAAAGTTTAGCGTAGAAGTTAGGTCAGGCACAAAATTTATGTGCTTCAGGGAAAGTGTTGTAATATAGTGTAAAATGCAAAAAAAGAAGTAAATATAAGTGAAGTTTACGGGTTAGAAGAAAACGTCTCGACACTTCGTTTCATTGAAAGAAATACCCCTCTCGCCGCTCGGGTGCAGACATGTGTGGTGACAGCGAAAAAAAAAGAACATTTGAAAACAAAATACGGAACGCTATTCGAGAGGAGGTATTGTACCGCGAGTGAAATTAAAATGAAGAAAATTATAATCAGGTGAGTCTGCATTTAATTTTTTTATATATAGAGTGGACAAATAAACGCACGACAAGGCAGGTTTAGGAATCCAGCGATTTGTACATTGTAGGTACCAGTGATATCCGCGGTCATGCTGAAAATTTAAGTTTCTTTTTCTTCACTTCAGTCAGGTTTGCTGGTGCTAGAGTGAAAAAAAAAGTTAGGAATTATTGCGCACGCAGACAGTTAGAATAACAGCGGTCAGGTACATAATTGACTGAATGCATACGAAGTTCTGATCGCACTAATTTTACTAACTTCCACGCTGGTTTTTCTGTGCTAATGGAAGCACATAATAGATATATTGACAAAACGCGCAAACGCACCAGGTACAGGTCGGCAATAATATCGTTGGGTTGCTATTGCGCTTGACGCGTGCGCGTATGAAATGAAATAAAAACAAAATTATATCTGCCTCGTATGTTCGACAACCGCTTATGCTTCGGCAATGATTGTTGGTTCATATTCTGCAACCAACTATAACATAAGAAAAATATCGGAAAAATTAGTTTTGCATTTTAAATTCAAAGTATCGTAAATGGAACAAACAAGTCTCAAATGAAACGGTAGAGCGTTTTCTCGTACTAATCAAATATATTGAAACTCATTCACGATGACGACATGTCATCCACGATTTAAAGTATCAACCTATGCACATATCCGGAATAGTGACAAAAAGCGCAAACAATGCATTTTAAGCCACGCCCATAGCAGCGGTATGATGATACATACAGTGTAAATAATAATAATAATAATAATAATAATAATAATAATAATAATAATAATAATAATAATAGTAATAGTAATAGTAATAGTAATAGTAATAGTAATAGTAATAGTAATAGTAATAGTAATAGTAATAGTATTAGTAATAGTAATAGTGTTAGTAATAGTAATAGTAATAGTAATAGTAATAGTAATAGTGATAATAATAGTGATAATAATTGTAATAGTAATAGTAATAGTAATAGTAATAGTAATAGTAATAGTAATAGTAATAGTAATAGTAATAGTAATAGTAATAGTAATAGTAATAGTAATAGTAATAGTAATAGTAATAGTAATAGTAATAGTAATAGTAATAGTAATAGTAATAGTAATAGTAATAGTAATAGTAATAGTAATAGTAATAGTAATAGTAATAGTAATAGTAATAGTAATAGTAATAGTAATAGTAATAGTAATAGTAATAGTAATAGTAATAGTAATAGTAATAGTAATAGTAATAGTAATAGTAATAGTAATAGTAATAGTAATAGTAATAGTAATAGTAATAGTAATAGTAATAGTAATAGTAATAGTAATAGTAATAGTAATAGTAATAGTAATAGTAATAGTAATAGTAATAGTAATAGTAATAGTAATAGTAATAGTAATAGTAATAGTAATAGTAATAGTAATAGTAATAGTAATAGTAATAGTAATAGTAATAGTAATAGTAATAGTAATAGTAATAGTAATAGTAATAGTAATAGTAATAGTAATAGTAATAGTAATAGTAATAGTAATAGTAATAGTAATAGTAATAGTAATAGTAATAGTAATAGTAATAGTAATAGTAATAGTAATAGTAATAGTAATAGTAATAGTGATAGTAATAGTAATAGTAATAGTAATAGTAATAGTAATAGTAATAGTAATAGTACTAGTAATAGTAATAGTAATAGTAATAGTAATAGTAATAGTACTAGTAATAGTAATAGTAATAGTAATAGTAATAGTAATAGTAATAGTAATAGTAATAGTAATAGTAATAGTAATAGTAATAGTAATAGTAATAGTAATAGTAATAGTAATAGTAATAGTAATAGTAATAGTAATAGTAATAGTAATAGTAATAGTAATAGTAATAGTAATAGTAATAGTAATAGTAATAGTAATAGTAATAGTAATAGTAATAGTAATAGTAATAGTAATAGTAATAGTAATAGTAATAGTAATAGTAATAGTAATAGTAATAGTAATAGTAATAGTAATAGTAATAGTAATAGTAATAGTAATAGTAATAGTAAAAGTAATAGTTATAGTAATAGTAATAGTAATAGTAATAGTAATAGTAATAGTTATAGTAATAGTAATAGTAATAGTAATAGTAATAGTAATAGTAATAGTAATAGTAATAGTAATAGTAATAGTAATAGTAATAGTAATAGTAATAGTAATAGTAATAGTAATAGTAATAGTAATAGTAATAGTAATAGTAATAGTAACAGTAATAGTAATAGTAATAGTAATAGTAATAGTAATAGTAATAGTAATAGAAATAGTAATAGTAATAGTTATAGTAATAGTAATAGTAATAATAATAATATTAATAATAATAATTATAATAATAATAATAATAATAATAATAATAATAATAATAGTAATAATAATAATAATAATACTAATAATAATAACGGGTAGTAACTTCGCGCGATCGACTTCGCGAACGATTGAAACATTACTAGCGCAGGTTAAATTCTCGTATGGTATGTAATAATAGAGAATTTGAAACTGTGTTGGCCATGGTCAAGATATTGCGGCCTACGATGATTTGTAGATGTTTGGAACATATCAAATTTGCTATGACTAACAAGTATTTTGAGATTCCAATCAAAATATTAAACTAAAATAGATTGCATGAGTTGTAGCAAAATAATAAATTACATTTACATGTCAGCTTGGTATTTTATGCTGGTTAGGGTTGCACACGATGCTAACATTTGTATGTATGGTATATCATACGGTGTAATAATTTCGTATAAAAAAAAGATTTCTAACAGTGGTTTTGCGTTTCCCATAAACTTCAACACATAATATGATGGAACTGATGTTATCAGTTCATTTGATTCAAATTTTTAAACCCCCGTGTTATAATGGGTGTGGTAGTACTAACGGTACAGAGCAAAAATTGCAAATCTGGGCGAAAGTTGCTCGTGCAGGGCTTCTTATTGCGATGTGTTATACAATGACCAGTAATTTAAAACTAGGTCAAGTTTGTTTACGATGATTGTTCTTTTTGTTTGTCGACCATGACCACGGTCAAGATCGTAGTTTTTCACTGTTAAATAATGATAGGTAGTCGACGGAAATCGTACTGGTGGGGGGTGGTGAAAACAAAACTATTAGAAGCGCACAGCGTCTTTGAGAAATTCCTGCATATGTTAAAAATGATGCTCGTAAAAACATACAACAGAGGTTTTACAAAGACACAAGAGTATAAAAATGAAATGAAGAGCTACTAGTTAAAAAGATAAAGCGGCATAGCGAATTAAAGACACATTGACAATGGCGAACGAAAATAATATTGAAGGCGGTGGTGCCTATCGATTTCCGATGTTGGACGCAATACAATGTATACCAGAATTTCATGGTTCAGTTAATGAACTGGAACCATTTTTATTTCAAATAAGTTATTTTGCGGAACAAATCCCGCAAGGTGCGAATGAAAAACCTTTAGCAAATGTTATACTTACGAAATTAAAAGGAAATGCCGCAACTTTTATTGATAGAATAAGAGCCAACACAATAAATGATGTGTTCCAAAATTTGAGAGATCAATTTGCAATAAAAGTTACAGTAGAAGAGATTCTTATCAGGATCGAAACTCTCGAACAAAAATATGGAGAATCTTTTGAAGAGTACGCTGAAAGAGCGCTACAAATAATGGAATTTATTGACGCTCAACAAGAGAATCAAGTCACGGAGGAAGTACAAAAATCCTTCGCAGAAAGAGCATTAACGATTTATTTTATAGCAGGATTTTCGAATGAAAACTTAAAACAAATAGCAAAAAATCACAGGCACCTTAAGTTTCAAGAATTAATAAGATTCCTGAAAGCGGAGGCGAAAATCAGCTATATATTAACAAATATTGAAAATCGGCTGCTATCCTACCATGCAATTGATAAACCAAAACTCTGTCCAAGCAACAAATATAAATGTTATCCAGAGGGACAAATTGAAAATTCCCATAAATACAACCGGAATTCACACAACGAATTTTATTGTAACGACAGGTGCTTGATCGAAGATAGCAATTTTTATAGTAAACACTTAAAATATAATTCAAAGCAACTGTGGATAAACTGCATGACATACAGTAATATAAACATATTGCGAAGATATGATCATATTATCAGAACCAGAAATGTGCCTGATCGAAGGAGATATGGAGCATTTAGATATTCGAACGCAAATAATTTCAAGGAAAAACGTCCAGAAGGGATATTGGTTAAACTACAAAACACAAAAGACTACGAATTTATGATGTTATTGAGATCGGCAACCAGACCTAATAACGAAATGAGTTTCCTAGTAGACACAGGAGCAAGTGGCAACATGATAAGTAGACGAAACGTAGAGTACATGGGAGCATATACAATTAATGGAAACGAAGTCATAGAATATTCTGGGCAACAGGTACTGTTAGAAAAACATTAGGTTCCGCAGAACTACATTTTATCATCGCAGGAAGAATTTTCCAAACGAAGTTCGACGTAGTAGAAAATTTGGCTCCAGGTGGTATTTTGGGAATGAGATTTATGAATAAGTATTTTCTTAGTATGCACAATGACCGAGGGTGGATATGCTTACGGAAAATACCTCTCACATTCGAACCAAAAACGGAATCATATGAAACTCATCAGAAACAGGAAAACAGAGTCTCAAAATACGAGGTAGGCAACAATGTCAAGGTACAGGAAATATACTAAGCGGATGACCAAACCAAGCTTAGCTCACAAGGTAGGCAGTGTACAGAAACGACAGAAAATTACACGGGGCAATTGCAAGAAAGTATACAACCACATGAATTGTTGAAAATAAATTGTACTAAAAACAATCAATTATTAGTGAGAATTGTTTCAGTAAATAGACCGAATGAAAAAATTGAATATATGTTCGATACTGGAGTCTTTTATAACGTGATGAGATGGGATACTGTTGCGAAAATAGGAGCAGAGGAAATAAACTATAAAGATAATTTATACATTGCAGGCTTTGATGGAATCAATTACATACTATTGGATCAGTGAAAATCACGTTGATTATTGGAAAAACTCAATACAGAGTTAGGTTTTACATAGTAAAAGATTTATGTGTTCCTGGAATCATTGGAGCAGAGTTTTTAAAGATATATACAATTTATGTCACTCAGAATTTCGAGAACATATGGTTAAGGGTACCAAACGAGTACATTAAAACAGAATATACTCCAATATCGGAAAAAGAAAATTTCAACAGAGCTGAGAACTATGGAACGCGTGCTGCAAATAAAGATGAGGTCAATATTGAAATATCAAACCGCATGAATAATTAAACAAACAAAGTAGTTTGTGATAATAAACAGAAGCCAAAAAAGTTGTCAAAAAGCGCAGCTAAATCCGACAACAATTGTATCAATAATAAATCAACAAGTAGCAAGAGTTCTATTAAGAAAAATATTGAAAATTATGTGGAGAATGACAAAAATGAATTAATCATCGTAAATACAGAAGTCTTCGAGCGCGGTATATCAAAGCATGATAAACATGAAACAAACCAAAAAGTGAATAAAAAGTACGGGTGTGTAATGTCAGAGACAAAACTGGATGTCGTGAATAGGAATAAAACTGACACAATTTCTTACACTTTCGAATTCGAATTGATAGTTGATTGATTGTGTGAATTGCGAAACTTTCCCCCTTTTCACTACTAAAATTTTCAACGATTTTTGACGTCGATTATCTCATTTCAGATTTGCATATTTCATTGAAAGAAACTATCAAGGTGCTATACAGGATTCATTTCTGCCTTTTAGAAGGACCAAATTGTGGAATTCTCTACGATATTTAGCATAGTTCGGAATATTAATCTCGAACAATTTTCGCACAGCGAAAAGTGCACGAAGTAAATCAAATTATTGTGGATTTTTACTAAACTGATGATTTCTACCTTCGAATTGCAAAGAAGTAATCTTAATAGTTCTTTAGATAACATTTAGAGCCATTAGAACGGCTAATTTTATATAATACTGTCCACTTTTTGCTTTTTTTTTTCTCTCCGATGCAAAGCACCAGTAGCTGATACAATCGTTCTTGCTTGAATTGAAACTAGCTTTGAGTACAAACCGACACATCCACTCGCAGTGCCAAATGATGCAAAACTGGTTTAATGCGTCTTCTCGCCTTGACGACCGGAAGGCGATTGAGAACTACGACCTGAGCGTTTGAGGTTTTAACCACGCAGAAGGTGCGCTCTCCGATGCCGCTGTTTGAATGCGTCTTCTCGCCCCAACGTCTGCTTCCATCCAACGCACAAGAAGAAATGATCGACTTTCGACCACGGTTCCCCTTTTATAGCGTTTAGTTGAAGATATGTGCCTGAGTACCTCAAAATCGTCATCCTTGCGCGAAAAACCCAAGCAAAAGTAAAGAGTTTTCCGCGTTGTTTTAAAATTTTCAGAAAACTTAATTTTTGAGTTGTTTGTGGTTATCTCACACTGTTCAAAATATTATCCTAAATTCCTGATCATATTTTTGATGAAATAGTAAAAGAATTATGTTGCTGCCATTAATACAAGTCGAGATATTCACAATTAAGTTCAGCCCATTCTTCCATATGGCTAGTTTTGAAAAGGCGTCCCATAGTAAAGTAAGTCGTATTCACGACAAAAATGGGTTGTATAGAGGTACAGTAAAGTAAATTCCGCGTAATTCTTTAGGAGTATTATTATGGCTTTAAAAAGAACCGAATAGAAGTCTGGAATAGAGAAGGACCCTGAGTTCAAGACCTAAATTTAGATCCAATAGCAGACTCAGATTCCAGTTTCAATTCTTGATGGCCAGCAAGCGAATGAGAGATGCGACCTGAGCGTTTGAGGTTTTAACCACGCAGAAGGTGCATTCTCCGTCACTGCTGGTTGATGATTTCACTCCCACGACGTCTGCATTCACCGAAAGCACGAAAAGAAATGATCGATTTTCGCATTCTTTTTTTTTGCATAAATATCTGTTTATTGATCTTATTTTTGTGTATTACATCAACATTTTACAGTACAAGTGTTTTGACCCTTTGGCCTTTCATCTTTGTTGTTCATACGATTCGTTATTAATAATAGGTGTTTTAGTTACTCTTGTTTTACATACTAATGTTTAATCATAATATTTGTTTTCATTATTAATAAAATATCTACCTACTCATAACTATCCCTAACCTAATACGTACAAATTTTGAATTATTTGTATTTCAGAGATTGAGCACCTCTCTTCAAATTTCGTGCAGTATTGTTCGAATTTTTGTTCTAGTATATCCAGTGAGGCCATCTCATGTACTTCACTAGTTCTTGTCCAAGGGGGTAGATTTAGAATCATCTTTAAGATCTTACTTTGAATGCGCTGAAGCCTAAGTTTGTGTGTTCGTGCACAGCCCCGCCAAACAGGGACTGCTTATTCAATTGTGGGGTAGATGATTTGTTTATAGACAGCCATCTGATTCTTCAGGCACAGTTTAGATGTTCTACAAATCAGCGGATACAGAGACATAATGAGTATGCTGCATTTTTGAACGATTTTGTCAACATGTGACCTGAATATCAGATGTCTGTCAAAGGTGAGTCCTAGATAGATAACTTCATCGGACCATTGAATGACCTCATCACCGAATCGTATTCTGCCTTCGTCTGATGGAACAAGTTTTGGAGATCTTGAATGTGGAAACAAGATGACCTGTGTTTTTGCTGCATTGATCACAATTTTCCAGCTTGTAAAATATTCCGTTAAAGCGTCCAGACCTGTCTGTAGTTTATTCTTCAGAGCATTAATGACACGACCTTTGTAAAGAATGGCAGTATCATCAGCAAATTGTGACAGAACACCACCACCCGGAGGAGCTGGGATGTCTGATGTAAAAATGTTGTATAGAATGGGACCTAGGACACTTCCTTGGGGTACACCAGCAGGAATAGTAAATCTTTCTGAAAGTGCATTATTCAGAGAAACCTGGAATGCTCTATCTGCAAGATAATTTTTGATAATTTTAATAAGATACATGGGAAAATTATACCGATGCAGTTTGAACACCAGTCCATCGTGCCACACATTATCGAATGCCTTTTCAATATCCAATATTGCCATGGCAGTCGTTTTAGACACTGATTTGTTTTGCTGGATGACATTGTTAACCCTTGTGAGTTGGTGGATGGTGGATCTTCCTCTCCGAGACCCAAATTGTTCTTCCAGTAATATATCCTGTTCATCTGCGAAAGCAAGAATTCGCCTTTGTATTAACTTTTCAAACAGCTTGGATAGGGCAGAGAGTAAGCTGATGGGCCGATAGCTCTTGGAAAAGGAAGGTTCTTTCCCCGGTTTCAAAACTGGGATAACTTTAGCTAACTTCCACATTGAAGGGAAGTAACCAAGCTCCCAGCACCTATTGAAAATTTTAGCTAAGAAGACAAATGAGCGAATACTCAAATGTTTCAGCTCAATATTGAATGTGTTTTCGAAACCTGGGGCCTTCATATTTTTGGATTTTTTCACAATAGCCATCAGCTCATTCGCAGTGACTCTACTTTCCTCAGGAACTAAGCTGTCTGGTTGGTCAACCTCAGTGACTCTATCTGCAACGGCTCTTTCATGTGGACTAACAATGTTGAGTCCTAAATTGTGAGAATTCACAAACTGCTGGCCTAGCGCAATTGCCTTCTCTACTTGTGTGATTAAAGGTATTCCTTCAGCTGCGTCCTGGGGTGGCAGCAAAGGAGGAATAGGCCTTTTGTTTTTCTTAAGCACCTTCGTTAAGAACCAGAAGGGCTTTGAATGTGGGAGAATTTCTCGAACCTTTTGCTGGAAGTTCCTGTTGCGAAGCTCAGATATCCTTTCCTGGATTATCCTAGTTAAGTTGTTATAAGATGTCTTCCTATCTAGGATGCCAGTTCGTTGATACTGCCTCCGAAAGATATTTCGAAGTCGGATGAGTTTCTTGGTGACACTGTCGATTTGAAGAGAGGGACTCGGCATATGTTGCACTGGAACCGTCCTATCACGAGCGACTGTGATTGAATGCTGGAAGGAAGATAGGGCCGCATCGATTTCCATCGGAGAATCAAGTGGCAGATCGATATTAATATGTTGGTCGGCGATTTGTTGAAATTGGACCAAATCGGTGCGATAATAGTTCCTCCGAGGTTGAATAGGCACTGTTTCTGGTGAAGATTGTAGCGTGCACGACGATGCTACTAATATCTGTCACGCACGACGATGCTACTAATGTCTGCTTAATCGCTCCACCTATACACAACCGATCCGAAAGGTACTCAGTTCAACAATCAACTATACCGCAACAAAACCCAAGAAATTCGTTTCTCTATCCAGATAACCTAAGAACACCAACTCGCGCGTATCATCACTGGAGGAAATCGTCCACCCAGAACCCTAAACCGTATCCGAAACGCGAGTGGTGGGACTAAGATTCCCAAGTAGTCCAACTCGGAGTAAATCACAAAACTACACAATTACAACGACGCGAAACATGAGATACCTCCTCAAACCAGTAACATCTGTTTAACTATAGCGACTATCTTCCTGAATAATATAAACACATCATTTATCGAAAGAACAAAAACATTTTTATATTTATAGCTTTAACTTCAGCAATTCGTAATCCTAAACTAGGTTTCCATCTCGGTGTCGCCTATACTAAATGGTACCTAACTGTGTGCGGGTGGATATCTAGCTATCTTCGTTAAGGTGCCATAATACTAGATTTAAAGCTCACTTTTAGGTGGGTGTCTAGGCTACCCCCTCTTAACCATGCGCATGGATTTAATTATAGCGTACTTACAGCTTTCTTCGCTGCTACCTGCCTGTATTGCGACGCTCCACCGAATGATGACGATGCTGGCGTCGATACGGATGATTCTGCGTTGACGACGTCTCGGTATGCCGACGCCGGAGCGAGTTTACGGCTGGACGTCCTTCGTGGGTAACTGCTGACAGTGTCGGAACGCCGGACTGCTGTCAGCAACAAAAAACGTGCACACCGGTTGGTTGTGACGTGTGGCTCTGATGGGCGGAAAATGATGAACTTCGCCCTTCTGGCGATTTTGACGGAGATTGCCAGAATTTCCAAACCAGAGCGTGGGGTCTAGAGCGCGTCGCTGGATGAAGAACGGTGCGGCGAGCCGAAGAGCATCTAAAGTGGGAATAAAAAGCCGTCGCACGGCTACACGACGCCGTGAGCTTATTGTATCGTGATTGAATAGCACCATTGTAAATTACCTTTGTTATAATTTCCTTCCAACGCACACGATTTTTTCCCACACTTTCTACTGCTAATATTAACGCAACACCTAAGAACAGAACTATTACCAAATTTTAAAAACATCTCATGTTTGAATTTAATACCTTCTAACACGCACCGCGGAACAAAAGCAAAAACACGCACTCTAGCCTTTTCCACGGTCTAGTTGGAAATGGATTAGACCTTTTCCCTAAAACCCTCAGAATGCCGAATTTCAGTCTTAGCTAACCGGAAGTACGTAATTTTACCGAAGTAAGATTCGTATTTTCGAAAACCGAACTTCTTGGACAATAGTTTTAAGATTCGTTAGCTCATTCCCTCTCGAATCTTATGCATTCAACCATCTCGCACCAATACCCTTTTTGCGTTCCAATCGTTATCTGGCGAACATTGATAAGACTACGCGAAAGAGGACTCTTTGGAGGCGGAAACCTAACCATTCGTATTGGTTTTGCAATATAGTGAGACCGATCGGTTTTATAAAGAAGAGAAAAAGTTTGTACGCGCAAAGAAATGCCGATTAGCCGCCGGTGTTCATTCTTCATCTGATTAGAGATGCACAACTTTTTACACGGAAGGGAATCATTTCAAGCGGCGGCTGACTTATTTGAATCATAACAAACGTGACTGCTACAAGATCCCAACGTCAATATTACTGGAAAGTGGTCGGAAGAGAGCTCGTTGAAGACAACCGGAGAGCTGTCTATGGCGTTTTTGCTGATGAATATATCCAAAATGGAATGAACTCCCGATCTGGAAAGTCGCGTTGGTTGATCCAGAGCGAGGATGTTGTATTGTCCAGCTTCGTAATCTTCGGTAAGTACGAATCCGTTTCGATTCTGTCTTTTGTTTCCCACAGCTCATGCCGTGCGTTCAGGTCCCCAGCAATGATGAATTTGTTCTGTCGTCGAGTGAGCATAGCCAGATCTCGCTTCAATGATGCACACGTACCATCTCGAAGATTGGTTTGTTTGGGGCAGTACGCTGCAATGATGATGATGGGTCTCATCGTCGTTGTAATCTCAATTCCGATGGCTTCTATTAGTTGCAATTTAAAGGCTGATATAAGCCTATGCTGAATGGATAGTTTAATGGCAATGGCAACTCCCCCTCCTCTGGTAGTTGTCCTGTCGAGCCTGTGAATTCTGTAATTGGAAGTAAAAACAGAAATTTCAGGTTTAAGATGAGTTTCAGTTAAAATAGCAATATCGGCATTCTTCTCTTAAAGAAAGTCGGACAATTCAGCAGTTTTGCTCCTGAGTGAGCAAGCATTCCAATTTACTATAACCAACTCATTATATTGCATATTCGATGATGAATTTGCCTAAGGCGTTGATTTGATCTAACCGCGTTCTGCAGTTTCGTAGTTTTGTTGTCATTGTTTCAAAATTACGATCATTTGTTCAGCATAGAAAAAGTCACCTGAGTCATCCTTTGCTAGTGGTTGATTATTGCCCCATCCAGGAGGGATTTTTGAGGAAGATTCTTTTTGTGATCCAGCGGCTGAATCTTTTGGATTGCTGCGAGGAAGTGGCGGCAAATTCGGAATATCCCTCTTCGGTGGGAGCCGTGGGAAATTAACTTCATCCTTCTGTGGAACATTTTTGCGCGTTGATTGTTTACGGGACGCCTGTTGTCGATTTTTTGTGAACTCAGCACGTTTGGGACACGATTTGCTAGTAGATGGATGGTCACCATCACAGTTCACACATTTTACAGCGATGTCATCTAGTAGGCAATCGTTGGTATTGTGTGGTTCGGCACATTTCCCGCACCGACTTTTCATGTGGCAATTCCTCGCTCCATGGCCGTAGTTCAAACAGTTCGTGCACTGTGTGACATCCCGATGTATCGGTTTATACTTTTGCCATTCGATGATTATGTGAAATAACGATTTAATCGTTTTCAGGTGACTCATGGTGATGGAGCCCTTCTCCAGATGAACCAAGTAGAGTTGATCTCGATACTTTTTGTCCGTATTATGTCGCTTCATTTTAAAAACCATCAAAGGCTTTAGTCCAGCCTCCGACAGTGCCTGCTTTAGTTCGGCTTCCATAATGTCGGGTAGTCCTCGAAGTACAACCTTCATAGGTTTGTTGGCGGCAATATCGTGTGTGAAGTATTCCGCTTTTGTCTGCTTCAGATAGCATTCCACTCCTTTGTAGTGGTTCAAAGCCGGAACAGTTATTTTGTAGCCTTCAGTACATAAACGGATTGTTGCCTGTAGTCCTTTGCTGATCAGTGTGTTGAAATCCGAGCGTAGAATTGGTGGGAAGCCCTTCAGGTAGAAAGGCTGCATTTTTTTCTTCTTCTGCAGTTCCTCTTCGACATCAACGGGCAGATCAGCGTATTGGTTGTTACTCAGCAAACGGTCGTTTACCTGTACATCACTCGGCTTCAGACGCTTAGCATCCTTTGGATCCTTCTCGGATCTATGGCGCGTTTTACCCATAGCTTGGGTAAGTAGACAACTGCGAATAAAAGATAAAACAAAATCGAAATTAGTCGTAGTAGGTTATTCGTCTATCCACATCGAGTGTTAGATGACGAAATTGTGATCGATTTTCGACCACAGTTCCCCTTTTATACGCATTCAGTTGAAGATGTGTGCCTGACTACCTCAAAATCGTCGTCCTTGCGCGAAAAACCCAAGCGAAAGTAAAGAGTTTTCCGCGTTGTTTTAAAATTTTCAGAAAACCTAATTTTCGAATTGTTTGCGGTTATCGCACACTGTTCAAAATATTATTCTAAATTCCTGATCATATTTTTGATGGAATGGTGAAAGAATTATGTTGCTACCATTAAGGCCATCGTCCAAGTACCATGCGCGCGGGTGGTTTTAGGAAATTTTCGATGGAAATTTCGAAAAATTTGACAAAACCAAAAACATACAGACCTTTGAAATACTTTTATCTATCTACAGGGTGAAAATGACTGGAAAATTCGGAGGATTTTACGAGTCTTATCAAAAATAGCGCTGAAAAAATGAGCTTTTTTTGTAATTTTTCACAATTATTTGAAAAAATAATTCGATGGAATGAAATTTTTTTTTCAAAAAAAACCTCATGCTGGCAACAAGGATCACATTCGGACACATTTTTGGAAAACCTTTTCAAGCTTTTCATGGAAATTCAACGAATTTCATATAACCGATTTCGTGGAAATTTTTGAAATTCGTGGATTTTCTATGAAAAGCGTGAAAAGGTTTTCCAAAAATGTGTCCGAATGTAATCTGTGTATCCATAATAAAGTTTATTTGAAAAAAAAAGTGTATGTCATCGCTTTATTTTTCCAGATAATTGTGAAAGATCACAAAAACTCTCATTTTTCAGAGCTATTTTTGATAAGACTCGGAAAATCCTCCGAATTTTCCAGCCATTTTCACCCTGTAGATAGATAAATGTATTTCAAAGGTCTGTATGTTTTTGGTTTTGGCAAATTTTTCGAAATTTCCATCGAAAATTTCCTAAAACCACCCGCGCGCATGGTACTTGGACGATGGCCTTAATACAAGTCTAGATATTCACGAATAAGTTCTACCCATTCTTCCATATGGCTAATTTTGAAAAGGCGCCCCATAGTAAAGTAAGTCGTATTCACGACAAAATGAAAACATTAATGTTGTGCCTCAGAACAACAATGAAATATACAACAACGACGATCGTTCAGATAGTATGCTTCCCTTTTGTGGAACTAACATAACTTATGAAAAAGAACAAGATTTGTTAGATATGTTAGATATTGCGACGAGGAAGATATATATTTACTTGATTTAGAATCGAATCAAGACCTGAGTTTAACGGAAAATAAAACATACAGTCAAACAACTGGTCAGAACCGGACGGATAAAGTACTGGAAACATTGAATACAGATCACCTGAAAAGAGAAAACTTTGTAGGTATAGAGAGAATTATGGCAACGTATAGCGATGTCTTCTATTTGAAGGGGGATA